>NW_027258301.1:75000-86092 GCF_045791955.1 Oncorhynchus clarkii lewisi | reverse complement strand
AAAATACTGCTTCCAAAATACTACTTTCCAAAATACTGCTCTGCGTAACGTGCGTGACTGCAACAAGTCTGATGGTCAAAGGCGAATGAAGTTCGTTACGCGTTTACGAACAAGGGATGGTGGTCCAACCCATAACATATCACATACTGGCGTTTACCTCAGCTCATTGGTTATCTATCAAGCTAGATTTCAAGAAGATCAGTGGTCATTGGGCAGAAATACAGTCAATCAACGAAACGTCGCTAATATTATTGTTGCGCAATAAGGTCATTACTCGTTGTCTTCAAATCAGTTCATTTCGGTCGCAAAAAGAACAATCAAGTATGGCGTGTTACAAACATCCAAAGGATTGCAATGAAACCAACCAAACATCCAAACCAACCATGACTAGACAAACGATTGTAGATGAGTAGAAGACAGCCGTCCACACAGCCAGTGGACATTATGAGTACCAGGTCATGAAACCAACCATGACTAGGCAAACGATTGTAGATGAGTAGAAGACAGCCGTCAACACAGCCAGTGGACATTATGAGTACCAGGTCATGAAACCAACCATGACTAGACAAACGATTGTAGATGAGTAGAAGACAGCCGTCAACACAGCCAGTGGACATTATGAGTACCAGGTCATGCCATTTGGACTCACCAACGCCCCTGCTGTTTTCCAGGCTTTGGTTAATGATGTGCTTCATGACATGCTAAACCGGTTTGTGTTCGTGTAATTTGACAACATCCAGTTTTTTTCCTGAATCTGCCCTAAGAACATGTTTTTCATGTCAGACAGGTCCTTCAGCGCCTTCTGGAGAACCAATTGTTAATGAAAAGCGGGAAGTGTGAATTCCACCACTCTACTATCACCTTTCTGGGGTATGTCATTACTGAGGGCAACGTTCAGATGGATCCTGGAAAGGTGAAAGCAGTGGTGGATTAGCCTCAATGAACATCCAGGGTGTTGGTTTTGCAAACATCTACCTCCATTTCATTCGGGACTACAGCAGCCTGGCAGCCCACCTCTCAGCACTCACCTCTCCCAAGGTAACGTTCAAATGGTCTCCAGCTGTCGACAAAGCCTTTATGGACCTGAAGCATCGGTTCACAACAGTACCCATCCTCATCCATCTGAACCCCTCACGTAAATTTGTGGTGGAAGTGCATGCTTTGGATGTTGGCGTGGGGGCCATCCTGTCCCAGCGATCTGCCCAGGACCAGAAGCTTCATCCCTGTACCTTCCTTTCCCATCGTCTCAATCCTGCTGAGAGGAACTACGATGTTGGCAACCGAGAACTCCTGGTGGTGAAGATGGCGTTGGAAGAGTGGAGTCACTGGCTGGAAGGAGCAGAACTGCCATTCCTGGTCTGGACAGAATCTGGAATATCTCTGTACAGCCAAGCGCCTCAACTCCAGGCAGGCCCGGTGGGCCCTCCTGTTCACCAGATTTAACTTCACCATCTCCTACCGCCCAGGGTCAAAGAATGTGAAACCTGACGCCCTCTCCTGTCTATACAGTTCCTCTGCCACATCCTCGACCTCTGAAACCATTCTCCCTACCGTGTGCCTTGCTGCCACTGTGGATTGAGGTATTGAGACCCTGGTTCGCAAGGCACAACACCCCCAGCCTGGATTTGAAGGGGGCCTGGCCAACCGGCTGTTTGTCCCCAACTCAGTCCGGTGCCGGGTCCTGGAATGGGCTCATTCCTCCAGGCTGACCTGTCCTTCCTTCGACAACATTTCTGGTGGCCCACAATGGTTCCTGACATCTCTGCCTTCGTCGCCGCGTGCTTGGTGTGGGCTCAAAACAAGACTCCACGACAAGCTCCTTCTGGCCTCCTGCAGCCACTACCGGTTCCTCATCGTCCCTGGTCTCATGTATCTCTGGACTTTGTAACTGGGCTCCCTCTGTCTGATGGCAACAGACCGCACTCAACGAGCTGTATAAGGCCATAAGCAAATAAGAAAATGCTCATCCCGAGACGGTGCTCCTAGTGGCCAATGATTTTAATGTCAGGAAAACTGAAATCCATCCGACAGAGGAACTCCCTCTGACTCCTCCTGTCTCCCTCAGACTCCCTCTGACTCCTCCTGTCTCCCTCCATCTCCCTCTGACTCCTCCTGTCTCCCTCCGTCTCCCTTGTACTCCTCCTGTCTCCCTCCGACTCCCTCTGACTCCTCCTGTCTCCCTCCGACTCCCTCTGACTCCTCCTGTCTCCCTCAGACTCCCTCTGACTCCTCCTGTCTCCCTCCGACTCCCTCTGACTCCTCCTGTCTCCCTCTGACTCCCTCTGACTCCTCCTGTCTCCCTCAGACTTATTCGGTCTCCTCTGACTCCCTCGACTCCCCTTGCCTCCCTCTGACTCCGCCTGTCTCCCTCTGACTCATTCTGTCTCCCTCCGACTCCTCCTGTCTCCCTCTGACAGGACATTGCAATGGTGGTAGAGGATTGTGGAGAGTTAATATCTATAGCATGTATTTAAATGGCCATTGAACATACAGCTGCAAGTATAGCAGATTGTGCCTTTTACACTCTCGCTGAGATTGACCTAATTAGCACTGTCCTGGAAGGAGGGAGGATGTGAAATGTTAGAGATGTCACATGTTACAGTTAAATGGCAGAGGCATCGGTGGTCACACCATGATGTCAGTATTAATGATGTAGATATGGCCATGTTTAGCCTGTGAGCGAATTTTTTAAATAAATGTACCCTTACGGAGTGCATAGAGGTAGTAGAATTAAATAGTTATACTGTCCTGATCTCTCTCTCTCTCTCTCTCTCTCTCTCTCTCTCTCTGTCTCTCTCTCTGTCTCTCTCTCTGTCTTTCTCTCTCTCTCTCTCTCTCTCTCTCGCTCTCTCTCTCTCTCTCTCTCTCTCTCTCTCTCTCTGTGTGTGTGTGTGTGTGGACTATTCCTCTCGTTCTTCTTACCGCTAAACATATTCTGTAATTCTCTAGAATCTAAAATGCAGGAAGATGTAGAAGATTATAATAATTAGTTGGAGATAAAAACAGAGATGAATTTTGAAGCCTGTAGATGACCCAGTTTTATAACATATACTGTACTCCGAGGCTTAGGAGCTCTGGAGGCTTTAGTATTGTGTGTGTGTGTGTGTGTGTGTGTGTGTGTGTGTGTGTGTGTGTGTGTGTGTGTGTGTGTGTGTGTGTGTGTGTGTGTGTGTGTGTGTGTGTGTGTGTGTGTGTGTGTGCACGCTGCATGCTTAGTAGTCGTGTTTGCGCGTCTCATCTTTAGATCTGATCTGGAAACAGTGACCTAGATATCGTTAACCCTCAAAGCAGATCGTGGAGAGCAGTCGAGAGGGAGCTTGTTCTCCTCAGACCTGGGTTCAAATACTATTTGAATTCATTTTAAATACTTAATGAATGAAACAGAGAGCTTGTCTGATGAACCAGAAGAAAAGTCTAAACCCCGCCCAACTGGCACTGCAGGCAGGCAAAAGAAAATGCTTAAAGTATTTCAAAGATTTCAAGTACTATTTGAACCCAGGTCTGCTCCCCACTATTTAAACTCAGATCTGCTCCCCACTATTTAAACTCAGGTCTGCTCCCCACTATTTAAACTCAGGTCTGCTCCCCACTATTTGAACCCAGGTCTGCTCCCCACTATTTAAACTCAGGTCTGCTCCCCACTATTTAAACTCAGGTCTGCTCCCCACTATTTAAACTCAGGTCTGTTCCCCACTATTTAAACTCAGGTCTGCTCCCCACTATTTAAACTCAGGTCTACTCCCCACTATTTAAACTCAGGTCTGCTCCCCACTATTTAAACTCAGGTCTGCTCCTCACTATTTAAACTCAGGTCTGCTCCTCACTATTTAAACTCAGGTCTGCTCCCCACTATTTAAACTCAGGTCTGCTCCCCAGTATTTAAACTCAGTGTCACGTTCTGACCATCGTTCGTGTGTGTTTTCCTTGTTTTAGTGTTGGTCAGGACGTGAACTGGGTGGGCATTCTATGTTGGATGTCTTGTTTGTCTATTTCTATGTCTGGCCTGATATGGTTCTCAATCAGAGGCAGGTGTTAGTCATTGTCTCTGATTGGGAACCATATTTAGGTAGCCTGGGTTTCACTGTGTGTTTGTGGGTGATTGTCCTTAGTGTTAGTTTGCACCAGTTTAGGCTGTTTCGGTTTTCATTACGTTTATTATTTTGCACTGTTTGTATTTAGATTCGTGTTGCTATAGTCACAATAAACATGGATCGCAATCTACACGCCGCATTTTGGTCCGACTCTCCTTCTCATCAAGAAAACCGTTACAGAATCACCCACCACAAAAGGACCAAGCAGCGTGTCAACAGGCAGGAGCAGCGCGAGGAGACGCGCAATAAGGATTTCTGGACATGGGAGGACGAATTAGAAGGAAGAGGACCCTGGGCTCAGCCAGGAGAATATCGCCGCCCCAAAGAAGAACTGGAGGCGGCGAAAGCTGAGAGGCGCAGATATGAGGAGGCAGCACGACGTAGCGGATGGAAGCCTGAGAGGCAGCCCCAAAAATTTATTGGGGGGGGGCTAACAGGGAGTATGGCTACGTCAGGTAGGAGACCTGGGCAGACTCCCTGTGCTTACCGGGGGGCTAGAGAGACCGGACAGGCACCGTGTTATGCAGTGGTGTGCACTGTGTCTCCAGTGCGGGTGCATAGCCCGGTGCGGTATATTCCAGCTCCGCGTGTCGGCCGGGCTAGATTGAGCGTCGAGCCTAATGCCATGAAGCCGGCTCTACGCAGCTGGTCCCCAGTGCGTCTCCTTGGGCCGGCTTACATGGCACCAGCCTTGCGCTCGGTGTCTCCGGTTCGCCTGCATAGCCCAGTGCGGGCTATTCCACCTCGCCGCACTGGCAGGGCGACCGTGAGCATTCAACCAGGTAAGGTTGGGCAGGCTCGGTGCTCAAGAGCTCCAGTGCGCCTGCACGGTCCGGTTTTTCCAGTACCACCTCCACACCCCAGCCCTCCGGTAGCAGCTCCCCGCACCAGGCTTCCTGTGCGTGTCCTCGACCCAGTACCACCAGTGCCAGCACCACGCATCAGGCCTACAGTGCGCCTCGCCTGTCCAGCGCTGCCAGAGCCTTCCTCCTCTCCAGCGCTGTCGGAGTCTCCCGCCTGTTTAGCGCTGTTAGAGCCTTCCTTCTCTACAGCGCTGCCGGAGTCTCCCGCCTGTTCAGAACTGCCAGTCTGCATAGAGCTGCCAGTCTGCATAGAGCTGCCAGTCTGCAAGGAGCTGCCAGTCTGCAAGGAGCTGCCAGTCTGCAAGGAGCTGCCAGTCTGCATAGAGCTGCCAGTCTGCAAGGAGCTGCCAGTCTGCAAGGAGCCGCCAGAGCTGCCTTGCTGCAGGATGCCGCCAGAGCTGCCTTTCTGCAAGGAGCCGCCAGAGCTGCCAGTCTGCAAGGAGCCGCCAGAGCTGCCAGTCTGCAAGGAGCCGCCAGAGCTGCCAGTCTGCAAGGAGCCGCCAGAGCTGCCAGTCAGTATGGAGCAGCCAGGGCCGCCAGTCAGTATGGAGCAGCCAGGGCCGCCAGTCAGCATGGAGCAGCCAGGGCCGCCAGTCAGCGTGGAGCAGCCAGGGCCGCCAGTCAGCATGGAGCAGCCAGGGCCGCCAGTCAGCATGGAGCAGCCAGGGCCGCCAGTCAGCATGGAGCAGCCAGTCAGCATGGAGCAGCCAGAGCAGCCAGTCAGCATGGAGCAGCCAGAGCAGCCAGTCAGCATGGAGCAGCCAGAGCTGCCAGTCAGCATGGAGCAGCCAGTCAGCATGGAGCAGCCAGAGCTGCCAGTCATCATGGAGCAGCCAGTCAGCATGGAGCAGCCAGAGCAGCCAGTCGACCAGACTCTTCCAGATCTGCCAGTCGACCAGACTCTTCCAGATCTGCCAGTCGACCAGACTCTTCCAGATCTGCCAGTCGACCAGACTCTTCCAGATCTGCCAGTCGACCAGACTCTTCCAGATCTGCCAGTCGACCAGACTCTTCCAGATCTGCCAGTCGACCAGACTCTTCCAGATCTGCCAGTCGACCAGACTCTTCCAGATCTGCCAGTCGACCAGACTCTTCCAGATCCGCCAGTCGACCAGACTCTTCCAGATCCGCCAGTCGACCAGACTCTTCCAGATCCGCCAGTCGACCAGACTCTTCAAGATCCGCCAGTCGACCAGACTCTTCCGGATCCGCCAGTCAGCCAGGATCTTCCAGAACCGCCAGCCAGCCAGGATCTGCCGGATCCAACCACCTGCCTGAGCTTCCTCTCAGTGCTGAGCTTCCTCTCAGTGCTGAGCTACCCATCAGTCCCGAGCTACCTCTGTCCCGAGCTGCCCCTCTGTCCCGAGCGGTCTTTAAGGAGGGTAACCTATCTAGGGACGCTAAGGAGGTGGACTAAAACTGTTATGGAGTGGGGTCCACGTCCAGCGCCAGAGCCGCCACCGCGGACAGATGCCCACCCACACCCTCCCCCATAGGTTTAAGTTGTGCGTCCGGAGTCCGCACCTTGGAGGGGGGGTACTGTCACGTTCTGACCATCGTTCGTGTGTGTTTTCCTTGTTTTAGTGTTGGTCAGGACGTGAACTGGGTGGGCATTCTATGTTGGATGTCTTGTTTGTCTATTTCTATGTCTGGCCTGATATGGTTCTCAATCAGAGGCAGGTGTTAGTCATTGTCTCTGATTGGGAACCATATTTAGGTAGCCTGGGTTTCACTGTGTGTTTGTGGGTGATTGTCCTTAGTGTTAGTTTGCACCAGTTTAGGCTGTTTCGGTTTTCATTACGTTTATTATTTTGCACTGTTTGTATTTAGATTCGTGTTGCTATAGTCACAATAAACATGGATCGCAATCTACACGCCGCATTTTGGTCCGACTCACCTTCTCATCAAGAAAACCGTTACACTCAGGTCTTCTCCTCACTATTTAAACTCAGGTCTGCTCCCCACTATTTAAACTCAGGTCTGTCCCTCACTATTTAAACTCAGGTCTGCTCCCCACTATTTAAACTCAGGTCTGCTCCCCAGTATTTAAACTCAGGTCTGCTCCCCACTATTTAAACTCAGGTCTGCTCCCCACTTTTTGAACCCAGGTCTGCTCCCCACTATTTAAACTCAGGTCTGCTCCCCACTATTTAAACTCAGGTCTGCTCCCCACTATTTAAACTCAGGTCTGTTCCCCACTATTTAAACTCAGGTCTGCTCCCCACTATTTAAACTCAGGTCTACTCCCCAGTATTTAAACTCAGGTCTGCTCCCCACTATTTAAACTCAGGTCTGCTCCTCACTATTTAAACTCAGGTCTGCTCCTCACTATTTAAACTCAGGTCTGCTCCCCACTATTTAAACTCAGGTCTGCTCCCCAGTATTTAAACTCAGGTCTTCTCCTCACTATTTAAACTCAGGTCTGCTCCCCACTATTTAAACTCAGGTCTGCTCCCCAGTATTTAAACTCAGGTCTGCTCCCCACTATTTAAACTCAGGTCTACTCCCCACTATTTAAACTCAGGTCTGCTCCCCACTATTTAAACTCAGGTCTTCTCCCCACTATTTAAACTCAGGTCTGCTCCCCACTATTTAAACTCAGGTATGCTCCCCAGTATTTAAACTCAGGTCTGCTCCCCAGTATTTAAACTCAGGTCTGCTCCCCACTATTTAAACTCAGGTCTGCTCCCCACTATTTAAACTCAGGTCTGCTCCCCAGTATTTAAACTCAGGTCTGCTCCCCAGTATTTAAACTCAGGTCTACTCGCCAATATTTAAACTCAGGTCTGCTCCCCAGTATTTAAACTCAGGTCTGCTCCCCACTATTTAAACTCAGGTCTGCTCCCCACTATTTAAACTCAGGTCTTCTCCTCACTATTTAAACTCAGGTCTGCTCCCCACTTTTTAAACTCAGGTCTGCTCCCCACTATTTAAACTCAGGTCTACTCGCCACTATTTAAACTCAGGTCTGCTCCCCACTATTTAAACTCAGGTCTGCTCCCCAGTATTTAAATTCAGGTCTGCTCCTCACTATTTAAACTCAGGTCTGCTCCCCACTTTTCAAACTCAGGTCTGCTCCCCAGTATTTAAACTCAGGTCTTCTCCTCACTATTTAAACTCAGGTCTGCTCCCCACTATTTAAACTCAGGTCTGCTCCCCAGTATTTAAACTCAGGTCTGCTCCCCACTATTTAAACTCAGGTCTACTCCCCACTATTTAAACTCAGGTCTGCTCCCCACTATTTAAACTCAGGTCTTCTCCCCACTATTTAAACTCAGGTCTGCTCCCCACTATTTAAACTCAGGTATGCTCCCCAGTATTTAAACTCAGGTCTGCTCGCCAGTATTTAAACTCAGGTCTGCTCCCCACTATTTAAACTCAGGTCTGCTCCCCACTATTTAAACTCAGGTCTGCTCCCCAGTATTTAAACTCAGGTCTGCTCCCCAGTATTTAAACTCAGGTCTACTCGCCACTATTTAAACTCAGGTCTGCTCCCCAGTATTTAAACTCAGGTCTGCTCCCCACTATTTAAACTCAGGTCTGCTCCCCACTATTTAAACTCAGGTCTTCTCCTCACTATTTAAACTCAGGTCTGCTCCCCACTTTTTAAACTCAGGTCTGCTCCCCAGTATTTAAACTCAGGTCTACTCGCCACTATTTAAACTCAGGTCTGCTCCCCACTATTTAAACTCAGGTCTGCTCCCCAGTATTTAAATTCAGGTCTGCTCCTCACTATTTAAACTCAGGTCTGCTCCCCACTTTTCAAACTCAGGTCTGCTCCCCAGTATTTAAACTCAGGTCTACTCCCCACTATTTAAACTCAGGTCTGCACCCCACTATTTAAACTCAGGTCTGCTCCCCAGTATTTAAACTCAGGTCTGCTCCCCAGTATTTAAACTCAGGTCTGCTCCCCACTATTTAAACTCAGGTCTGCTCCCCACTATTTAAACTCAGGTCTGCTCCCCACTATTTAAACTCAGGTCTGCTCCCCACTATTTAAACTCAGGTCTGCACCCCACTATTTAAACTCAGGTCTGCTCCCCAGTATTTAAACTCAGGTCTGCTCCCCACTATTTAAACTCAGGTCTGCTCCTCACTATTTAAACTCATGTCTGCTCCCCACTATTTAAACTCAGGTCTGCTCCCCACTATTTAAACTCAGGTCTGCTCCCCACTATTTAAACTCAATTCTGCTCCCCACTATTTAAACTCAGGTCTGCGCCCCACTATTTAAACTCAGATCTGCTCCCCAGTATTTAAACTCAGGTCTGTTCCCCACTATTTAAACTCAGGTCTGCACCCCACTATTTAAACTCAGGTCTGCTCCCCACTATTTAAACTCAGGTCTGCTCCCCAGTATTTAAACTCAGGTCTGCTCCCCACTATTTAAACTCAGGTCTGCTCCTCACTATTTAAACTCATGTCTGCTCCCCACTATTTAAACTCAGGTCTGCTCCCCACTATTTAAACTCAGGTCTGCTCCCCACTATTTAAACTCAATTCTGCTCCCCACTATTTAAACTCAGGTCTGCACCCCACTATTTAAACTCAGATCTGCTCCCCACTATTTAAACTCAGGTCTGTTCCCCACTATTTAAACTCAGGTCTGCACCCCACTATTTAAACTCAGGTCTGCTCCCCACTATTTAAACTCAGGTCTGCTCCCCAGTATTTAAACTCAGGTCTGCTCCCCAGTATTTAAACTCAGGTCTGCACCCCACTATTTAAACTCAGGTCTGCTCCCCACTATTTAAACTCAGGTCTGCTCCCCACTATTTAAACTCAGGTCTGCTCCCCACTATTTAAACTCAGGTCTGCTCCTCACTATTTAAACTCAGGTCTGCTCCCCACTATTTAAACTCAGGTCTGCTCCCCCTGCACCTCGTCCTACTAAAGGATCTTATCTGATCACATCGTAATAGTTTGGCTGTTATATGAGTAACATGCTATAAACAGTCAACCTCAAATTTTCAGAACATGATATGTGCGTTCCGATAACACTTCCCACAAGTCTACAAGCGTTGGATTGGAGGAGGCAGGGGGCTAGCGGGAGATTCCACCATGTTTCTGATAGCAGTCATTTCCTTTCAAATCAGCCAGGGGGGAAGTGAACAAACATACATTTTGTGAGAAAGGAGAGATAATTGGGACAGAGACATATTCATAGACAAAATGTGGCTAATGGAAGCTGGCTGCAATGCCAATTAGTCCAATGAATGAGCTGTATTGTTGGTGCTGACAGTCAGAAGGTGTCATGGTGGAATTGTCCCCCCCCCCCCCCCTGCTTTCTCCCTCGTTCTTTCTATTGTTGCTGGGGCGGGGGACTAAACCCGGGACAGGAGAGAGAGGAGGACGGTGCTTGCAAGGTGGGTTCCATTCGTGCTAGGGCCACCCATAACAAAATGTATTCACACACTGCTACAAGTCACTTTTAAATAACAGTGTCTGCTTAATGGAATATATTATTACATTACGAGGAGAGGGGGAATTGTAGTTTCACTTCAATCAGATCCTGTTTGCCTGTCTGTCTGCACACAGCTCAGCCCTCATCAGAAAGGAAGTTCTGGCTGCTGAAGAGAATCATCCTGCAATAGACTCCTAGCCTGTACCCTGGGGTATGGGGACTCCTAGCCTGTACGCTGTGGTATGGGGACTCCTAGCCTGTACCCTGGGGTATGGGGACTCCTAGCCTGTACCCTGGGGTATGGGGACTCCTAGTATCCTACCCTGGGGTATGGGGACTCCTAGTATCCTACCCTGGGGTATGGGGACTCCTAGCCTGTACTCGGGGGTATAGGGACTCCTAGCCTGTACCCTGGGGTATGGGGACTCCTAGCCTCCTACCCTGGGTTATAGGGATTATGTGCACTGCGTTACACTTTAAAACCAACTAAACCCTCTGCCTCTCCTCTCTCTCCTCCGAGGCTCCACAGAGCTGATCTGAATGAACAGTAATCTTTTCATCACCCACTCCTCTTCTCTCTCTGCTGGCCGCCAGGACTCCACTCCTTCATCTCTCCACCACTCTATCTCCCCATGCTCTCACTTCACTGGTCGCCAGGACTCTATCCCTCCATCCCTTCCTCCACCCTACCAGGAAACCTGGAAGTCCAGATCAGAGGATGCTGTGCAGTGCCA
>NW_027258301.1:52500-70000 GCF_045791955.1 Oncorhynchus clarkii lewisi | reverse complement strand
GGAATCAGGACAGAGCAGAGGTACCCAGAGGCTCAAAACAGAGGAGTTCTTCAGAGTCAATTGATTTGAGGATAGATCCTCTTTCCTCTTCTCTCCTGCTTCTTGCCTGCTGTATCTTATCCCTCTCTCTCTCTCTCTCTCTCTCTCTCTCTCTCTCTCTCTCTCCTCACTTCTGTCTTCATTTTTTCTTCATTCCCCAGAAACCATCCCATCCCATCCTTCAAATCCTAAAATGATTTTGGGGTTTAAATTGAATCTCATCCTCCTGATGACCTTCCAGAGAGTTGGCCAATTAAGAATTCAATTATAGCCGAGAGCAAAACAACAAAAAAAAACTCATGTTTAAATCATATTCAGCCTCTGCAGGACTCTTCTCTCTGTGGCTCTGTGTGTTTGTGTTTCTCTCTCTTTCTCTCTCTCTCTCTCTCTCTCTCTCTCTCTCTGTCTCTCTCTCTTCTCTCACTCTCCCTCTGTCACTCTCTCTCTCTCTCTCTCTCTCTCTCTCTCTCTCTCTCTCTCTCTCTGTCTCTCTCTCTCTCTCTCTGTCTCTCTCTCTCTCTCTCTCTCTCTCTCTCTCTCTCTGTCTCTCTCTCTCTCTCTCTCTCTCTCTCTCTCTCTCTCTCTCTCTCTCTCGGGTTTGGGGAGAACTGAAGAACTAGAGAGAGAGAGACGGAAAGAGAGAGTACGATGGGGGAGAGAGGAAGAAAAGGAAAGAGAGTGGTTATCAGACACCTTTAGAGTGAATGTGCTTTACTTTCTAAATAAAACACAATTGTCCCTATCTGGCTCTAAGGGCAATGCACATTTGTACATTTATATTTCACGTCTAAATTCTCATAAGTGGAGTATCTAGCTGGTCACAGGTTCTTTCCCTGCCTCAGACCTCAGTCCTCAAGTCTAAGCAGGATTCTTCTTTTAGCCCCCCCTCTCTCAAACTCCATCTCTCTCCCCTTCTGTCTGTCTACCCCCCCCCTCTCTCAAACTCCATCTCTCTCCCTCTCTGTCTGTCTACTCCATCTCTCTCAAACTCCATCTCTCTCCCTCTCTGTCTGTCTACCACCCCCCCCCCCTCTCAAACTCCATCTCTCTCCCTCTCTGTCTGTTTACCTCCCCCCCTCTCAAACTCCATCTCTCTCAAACTCCATCTCTCTCCCTCTCTGTCTGTCTACCACCCCCCCTCTCAAACTCCATCTATCTCCCTCTCTGTCTGTCTACCCCCCCTCTCAAACTCCATCTCTCTCCCTCTCTGTCTGTTTACCTCCCCCCCTCTCAAACTCCATCTCTCTCCCTCTCTGTCTGTTTACCCCCCCCCCTCTCAAACTCCATCTCTCTCCCTCTCTGTCTGTTTACCTCCCCCCCTCTCAAACTCCATCTCTCTCCCTCTCTGTCTGTCTACCCCCCCTCTCAAACTCCATCTCTCTCCCTCTCTGTCTGTCTACCTCCCCCCCTCTCAAACTCCATCTCTCTCCCCCTCTGTCTGTCTACTCCATCTCTCTCCCTCTCTGTCTGTCTACACCCCCCCCTCTCAAACTCCATCTCTCTCCCCCTCTGTCTGTCTACCCCCCCACTCTCTCTCTCCCCCCCTCTCTTTCTCTCCTCTCTTTCACCTGTCATACCCTTCCCCTCTCCCTCCCTCCCTCGCTCTCTCTCTCTCTCTGTCAGTCGTTCTCTCATGTCCTCATGGCCATCCCCCCCAGCAGTATTTAGTCGCCAAGCAGATGGTTCAGATAGACGGGTCACGCTCCGTTGCCGGGGAACAAGAGATTATTACGGACGGGCTGAGATAGGAACCTGCGGATTTGGACAATGACAGAGAGATAGACGGACGGATGGACTGGCAGACAACGCACTGGGCCCATTTCAGCAAGCGATGTTACTCAAGTTGCTAGGATACAAATGCATGGTCATGAAAAACACCCCCTGTCCTGCTTGTAGCTCAAACTAATCAATTCCAGCTCTTTAGCCAAAGCACTATGTCATCCTTATGGTCCAGAGATGCAGAATATAGAGCATATTGTTGAGATATGGGTGAGATTAACTATACACCAATTTTATTTTTATTTTTTACCTTTATTTAACCAGGCAAGTCAGTTAAGAACAAATTCTTGTTTACAATGATGGCCTGGGAACAGTGGGTTAACTGCCGTGTTCAGGGGGCAGAATGACAGATTTATACCTTGTCAGCTCAGGGATTCGATCTTGCAACCTTTCGGTTACTAGTCCAATGCAGGTAGCCTATTGCAGGTACCACTAGGCTACCCTGCCGTCCCTACACTCTAACCACTAGGCTACCCTGCCGTCCCTACAATCTAACCACTAGGCTACCTGCCGCCCCTACACTCTAACCACTAGGCTACCCTGCCGTCCCTACACTCTAACCACTAGGCTACCTGCCGCCTCTACACTCTAACCACTAGGCTACCTGCCGTCCCTACACTCTAACCACTAGGCTACCTGCCGCCCCTACACTCTAACCACTAGGCTACCCTGCCGTCCCTACACTCTAACCACTAGGCTACCCTGCCATCCCTACACTCTAACCACTAGGCTACCCTGCCGTCCCTACACTCTAACCACTAGGCTACCTGCCGCCCCTACACTCTAACCACTAGGCTACCTGCCGCCCCTACACTCTAACCACTAGGCTACCTGCCGCCCCTACACTCTAACCACTAGGCTACCTGCCGCCCCTACACTCTAACCACTAGGCTACCTGCCGTCCCTACACTCTAACCACTAGGCTACCTGCCGCCCCTACACTCTAACCACTAGGCTACCTACCGCCCCTACACTCTAACCACTAGGCTACCTGCCGCCCCTACACTCTAACCACTAGGCTACCTGCCGTCCCTACACTCTAACCACTAGGCTACCTGCCGCCCCTACACTCTAACCACTAGGCTACCTACTGCCCCTACACTCTAACCACTAGGCTACCTGCCGCCCCTACACTCTAACCACTAGGCTACCTGCCGCCCCTACACTCTAACCACTAGTCTACCTGCCGCCCCTACACTCTAACCACTAGACTACCTGCCGATCCTACACTCTAACCACTAGGCTACCCTGCCGCCCCTACACTCTAACCACTAGGCTACCTGCCGTCCCTACACTCTAACCACTAGGCTACCCTGCCGCCCCTACACTCTAACCACTAGGCTACCTGCCGTCCCTACACTCTAACCACTAGGCTACCCTGCCGCCCCTACACTCTAACCACTAGACTACCTGCCGTCCCTACACTCTAACCACTAGGCTACCCTGCCGCCCCTACACTCTAACCACTAGGCTACCTGCCGCCCCTACACTCTAACCATTAGTCTACCTGCCGCCCCTACACTCTAACCATTAGTCTACCTACCAACGAAGCTGTCTGAAATCATATTTGACTTATAAAGACGTTCATCTAGTCTTTGTCAGGGTTTCTACTAAACTAAGATATGGAATTGTTAACAAGGAGCTATTAGCTATTTGATTTTGAATTTCAAGCAAACTTGTAAATAAATGGGGTCTGATCTGGTACTAGATTGTACCTGGGTACTGGACTTCCTGACGGGCCGCCCCCAGGTGGTGAGGGTAGGCAACAACATCTCCTCCCCGCTGATCCTCAACACTGGGGCCCCACAAGGGTGCGTTCTGAGCCCTCTCCTGTACTCCCTGTTCACCCACGACTGCGTGGCCACGCACGCCTCCAACTCAATCATCAAGTTTGCGGACGACACAACAGTGGTAGGCTTGATTACCAACAACGACGAGACGGCCTACAGGGAGGAGGTGAGGGCCCTCGGAGTGTGGTGTCAGAAAAATAACCTCACACTCAACGTCAACAAAACTAAGGAGATGATTGTGGACTTCAGGAAACAGCAGAGGGAACACCCCCCTATCCACATCGATGGAACAGTAGTGGAGAGGGTAGCAAGTTTTAAGTTCCTCGGCATACACATCACAGACAAACTGAATTGGTCCACTCACACAGACAGCATCGTGAAGAAGGCGCAGCAGCGCCTCTTCAACCTCAGGAGGCTGAAGAAATTCGGCTTGTCACCAAAAGCACTCACAAACTTCTATAGATGCACAATCGAGAGCATCCTGGCGGGCTGTATCACTGCCTGGTATGGCAACTGCACCGCCCTCAACCGTAAGGCTCTCCAGAGGGTAGTGAGGTCTGCACAACGCATCACCGGGGGCAAACTACCTGCCCTCCAGGACACCTACACCACCCGATGTCACAGGAAGGCCATAAAGATCATCAAGGACATCAACCACCCGAGCCACTGCCTGTTCACCCCGCTATCATCCAGAAGGCGAGGTCAGTACAGGTGCATCAAAGCTGGGACCGAGAGACTGAAAAACAGCTTCTATCTCAAGGCCATCAGACTGTTAAACAGCCACCACTAACACTGAGTGGCTGCTGCCAACACACTGACACTGACTCAACTCCAGCCACTTTAATAATGGGAATTGATGGGAAATGATGTAAATATATCACTAGCCACTTTAAACAATGCTACCTTATATAATGTTACTTACCCTACATTATTCATCTCATATGCATACGTATATACTGTACTCTATATCATCGACTGTATCCTTATGTAATACATGTATCACTAGCCACTTTCAACTATGCCACTTTGTTTACATACTCATCTCATTTGTACATACTGTACTCGATACCATCTACTGTATCTTGCCTATGCTGCTCTGTACCATCACTCATTCATATATCCTTATGTACATATTCTTTATCCCCTTACACTGTGTACAAGACAGTAGTTTTGGAATTGTTAGTTAGATTACTTGTTATTACTGCATTGTCGGAACTAGAAGCACAAGCATTTCGCTACACTCGCATTAACATCTGCTAACCATGTGTATGTGACAAATAAAATTTGATTTGATTTGATTTGATTTGATTTGATTTAGATGGGTGTACCTAATAAACCTAATAAACTGGCCACTGAGTATACTTCCATATATTAAAAAAAAAACGGGTACCGAGCTTCAGACAGGTGGTGCGAGTCCTAGAGCATAACAGCTGATATTTACAGTGCCAGTCAAAAGTTTGGACAAAAAGCTACAAAGGGTTTTTCTTTATTTGTACTATTTTCTACATTGTAGAATAATAGTGAAGACATCGACACTATAAAATAACACACATGGAATCATGTAGTAACCAGAAAACAACAAAAAAGTGTTAAACAAATCAAAATATATTTTTTAAATTCTTCAAAGTCGACGACACTCAGATGCTCGATTCCCTTATTTGATTTGTATATTATGTGAATTAGATTTCCACGGGGGGGCGCGGACATTGAATCTTGAGGGTTTTAATATCCATACTCCAACAATGAGAAAGATTTTCTATTCCAGGGAGGACTATGGAAGTGTCCCTGATGGCATCCTACTTCGCATGGACCCCGATCTAAAGTAGTGCACTACATAGGGGTTAGGGCACCATTTTGGACGCCTCCTTTGATTGTCTAATTACTATGTTTCATATGCGCTAATTAAGAGAAAAGTCGGCACATAATTCTGTTATTTAATCTACTCAGAGTCAAATTCACTCTTCTGTGAAACCAACCAACGGTCTTCGAATTTTAAATTGTAATTTCATGTCTTTAGTTCTCTCTTCATCCTTCTCTCCTATACCGCTCTCTCTCTCACTCTCTATCATTCTGTTTTTCTCTCTCTTTCTATCCCCCTCTCTCTTTCTCTGCTATACAGCTCTCTCTCCCACTCTCTATCGTTCTGTTTTTCTCTTTCTCTCCCCCTCTCTCTTTCTCTCCCCCTCTCTCTTTCTCTCTCTTTCTCTCCCTCTCTCTTTCTCTCCCCCTCTCTCTTTCTCTCCCTCTCTCTCTTTACCTCCCCCTTTCTCTTTCTCTCCCCCTCTCTCTTTCTCTCCCCCTCTCTCTTTCTCTCCCCCTCTCTCTTTCTCTCCCCCTCTCTCTTTCTCTCCCCCTCTCTCTTTACCTCCCCCTCTCTCTTTCTCTCCCCCTCTCTCTTTCTCTCCCCCTCTCTCTTTCTCTCCCCCTCTCTCTTTCTCTCCCCCTCTCTCTTTACCTCCCCCTCTCTCTTTACCTCCCCCTTTCTCTTTCTCTCCCCCTCTCTCTTTCTCTCCCCCTCTCTCTTTCTCTCCCCCTCTCTCTTTACCTCCCCCTCTCTCTTTACCTCCCCCTTTCTCTTTCTCTCCCCCTCTCTCTTTCTCTCCCCCTCTCTCTTTCTCTCCCCCTCTCTCTTTACCTGCCCCTCTCTCTTTCTCTCCCCCTCTCTCTTTCTCTCCCCCTCTCTCTTTCTCTCCCTCTCCATCTCTGTCTCTCATCCCCACGCAAAAACATATGGACTCTCCCTCACACACACTCTCCCTCCCGCTCTCTACCTCTCTCTCACTTTTGCGTTTTAATATAAATGTGAGGCCATACTTGATGACGAGTCTGATTATGTGAGGCTTGATTCAGCTGTTTCTTCATCTGTTTTCCTGGGGTGAGCTTTCCTCTTTCTGCTCCACCCCATCTCCCCATAACACATTTTCTCTCTCTCTCTCTCTCTCTCTCTCTCTCTCTCTCTCTCTCTCTCTCTCTCTCTCTCTCCCATATGAACTCGACCGTGATCGCAAGCTTAAGGTGAAAACCCAAGTGAGCAATTACCTTTCCTCAGGTCAGATTTGCTGCACGTCTGTTAAAACACTGTAAAAGTTTCGGAAGACCTTTAGTTTCACTGTGTTGAAAATATGATCATGTCCAGATAGTTTCACTGATAAGACGGCACCGAAGAGGCTCCTAACCAACTGTGCTATTTTGTTTGTAACTTATTAGTTTTTTTACTTATTTTGTCCATAATTTTGCTGAAAATAACTTGTGGACATCAGAACAGCGATTACTTACCACTGACTGGAAGAAGCTTTTTCCTTTAACAAGTCCAACAAGATATATTGCTTTCCTTGGAACAGGCCCAAATCCACGTCATTTGCGTGAAGAACAGGGCGCAGGTCTTCTGAGGATCAGTAGGCAAGCGAGTAAACTCCCACTGCCATCCCTTCTATTGGCTAATGTGCAATCATTGGAAAACAAAATTGATGACCTACGATTAAGAATATCTTTCCAACGGGACATTAAACTGTAATATCTTATGTTTCACCGAGTCGTGGCTGAATGACGACACGCATAATATAGAGCTGGCGGGATTTTCCATGCACTAGGAACAGAGCTACGTCAGGTAACAGCTGGTGCGCGATGTCTAATATTAAAGAAGTCTTGAGGTATTGCTCGCCTGAGGTAGAGTACCTCATGATAAGCTGTAGACCACACTATCTACTAAGAGAGTTCTCATCTATATTTTTCTATTTACCACCACAGAACAAAGCTGGCACTAAGATCGCAATCAACCAACTCTACGCCATAAGTAAACAATACAATTCTAATCCTGAAGAGGCGTTCCTAGTAGCCAGGGACTTTAATTCAAACTTAAGTCAGTTTTACCACATTTTTACCAGCATGTCATATGTGCAAACAGAGGGGAAAACTCTCGACCATCTTTACTCCACACACAGAGACGCATACAAAGCTCTCCCCTCCATTTGGAAGTCTGACCATAATTCTATCCTCCTGATTCCAGCTTAAAAGCAAAAACTAAAGCACGATGTAACAGTGACTCACTCACACACATGTCAGATGACGTGGATGCTACGCAACAGGACTGTTTTGCAGACTGGAATATGTTTCATAACCCAACCAGAAGCCATGGATTACAGGCAACATCCACACTGAGCTAAAGGCTGCAGCTTTCAAGGAGCGGGACACTAATCCAGACGCTTATAAGAAATCCTGCTATGCCCTCAGACGAACCATCAAACAGGCAAAGCTTCATTACTGGATTAATATTGAATCCTACTCTGACGCTTGTCGGACCCAGACACGAGCTGCCCAGTGATGCGAGCCTACCAGATGAGCTAAATGCCTCGAGGCAAGCAACACTAAAGCATGCACGAGAGCATCAGCTGTTCTGGATGACTGTGAGATGATGCTCTTGGTAAACAATGTGAGCGTGACCTTTAAACAGGTCAACATTCTCAAAGCCGCGGGATCAGATAGATTACCAGGACATGTACTCAAAGCATGCACGGACCAACTGGCATCTGTCTTCACTGACATTTTCAACCTCCCCCTGACCGAGTCTGTAATACCTACGTTTCAAACAGACCACCATAGTCCCTGTGACCAAGGACGCAAAGGTAACCTGCCTAAATGATTACCGCCCAGCAACATTCACGTCGGTAGCCATGAAGTGCTTTGAAAGGATGGTCATGGCTCACATCAACAGCATCCTCCAGGATACCCTAGACCCACACCAATTCACATACCGCCCCAACAGATCCACAGATGATGCAATCTCAATCACACTCCACACTGCCCTTTCCCACCTGGACAAAAGGAACACCTATGTGAGAATGCTGTTCATTGACTACAGCTCAGCGTTCAACACCATAGTGCCCACGAAGCTCATCACTAAGATAAGGACCCTGGGACTAAACACCTCCCTCTACAACTGGATCCTGGACTTCCTGACGGGCCTCCACCAGGTGTTAAGGGTGAGCAACAACACATCTGCCACGCTGATCCTCAACACTGGAGCCCCTCAGGGGTGTGTACTTAGTCCCCTAGTCTCCCCTAGTCTATACTCCCTGTTCACCAACAACTGTATAATCAAACACCATCATTAAGTTTGTTGACGATATAACAGTGGTGGGCCTGATCACCAACAACGATGAGACAGCCTACGTGGAGGAGGTCAGAGAACTGGCCGTGTGTTGCCTGGACAACAAGCTCTCCCTCAATGTGAACAAGACAAAGGAACTGATTGTGGACTACAGGAAAAGGTGGCCGAACACCCCCCCCATTCTCATCTACAGGGCAGTAGTGGAGCGGGTCGAGAGTTTCAAGTACCTTGGTGGTCCAAACACCAAGACAGTCGTGAAGAGGGCATGACAAAACCTTTTCCCCTCAGGAGACTGAAAAAATTTGGCATGGGTCCCCAGATCCTCAAAGTTGTACAGCTTCACCTTCGAGAGCATCCTGACCAGTTGCATCACCACCAGTATTGGCAACTGCTCGGTATCTGACCGTAAGGTGCTACAGAGGGTAGTGCGTACAGCCCAGTACATCACTGGGGCCAAGCTTCCTGCCATCCAGGACCTCTATACCAGATATCTACTATCTATATATCAGGCCAGAGGAAGGCCCATAAACTTGTCAGGGACTCCAGTCACCCAAATCATAGACTGTTTTCTCTGCTCCGCACGGCAAGAGGTACTGGCCAGGACCAAAGGGCTCCTTAGCAGCTTCTACCCCCAAGCCACAAGACTGCTGAACAATTAATCCAATGGCCACCAGGACTATTTAATTTGACTTTGTTTTTACACTGCTGTCTATTATTGTTGCATAGTCACTTTACAAACTACCTTGACTAACCTGTACCCCTGCACATTGACTCGGTACCGGTACCCCCTGTATATAATCTTGTTATTTCTTGTGTTAGTTTTTTATTTGATTTTATGTTTTTGAACAATTAATCAAATGGCCACTTATTTACATTGAACCCCCCCCCCCCCCCCCCTATTTGTTTTGTACACTGCTGCTACTCTCTGTTTATTATCTATGCATAGTCACTTCACCCCTACCTACATGTAAAAATTACCTCAACTAACCTGTACCCCCGCACAGTGACTTGGTACTGACTGACTGTATATTGCCTCGTTATAGTTATTTTATTGTGTTACTTTTTATTATTTTTATACTTTAGTTTATTTGGTAAATATTTTCTTAACTCTTTTTTAACTGCACAGTTGGTTAAAGGGCCACGGTTCAGGGCTTCACTTGCTGTGTTCGGCGCATGAGACAAATAAAGTTTGATTTAAATAAAGTTTGATTTAAATAAAGTTTGATTTAAAAAACAACAGGGAAATAAGACGGCAACGAAGACGTAAGAAAGTTACCTGTTAATAGATAGTATTTTAAAGTTAATGTACAGTTCATGAAATATTTCCTGATGTTGTGGTGATACTAGCGAACTATTGACTACGAGGTAGTATTGTGTAGAAAAAGTGTTACACCGTCTGATGCAATGCTAGGTTTGGCTATTTGGCTAGCTAGGCTAGCTAGCTATTAACGGAGTGTCTGTCTCTATAGCTGTGGCTTCCTTCTCGCTAACTTCACCTTTGCTTTTCCCCACGTTAGCTATGTGTTTGTTCAGCATAGCATAGCATAGCATAGCATAGCATAGCATAGCATAGCATAGCATAGCATAGCTCACCAGTCGCCATTTCCTGTAATTGCACTCACTCACTGCTGCATGTATTTCGTCTCATCCAGGTAAACTGGTCCACAACTTTAGTATTATTTTGTTTTGTCTTTCTTCTGTGTTTTCGAGAAGAATCCAGCTGCAGACGCTGCATGATGAGGTCCCAGATGGTAATTTTTTTTGTGTCTCAGTGGGTACATGCTCATGGAGCACTCTAACACCCTGGACCAGAGCTATAATATGTCACTAGCTCTGGTCCAGGGTGGAGCTAGTAGCTAGCTAGCTAGCTAGTTATGTAATTTGCTGTTGGTGGCGGTAACGCATCATCCTCTGGCACCATTTACACATCCTGTCTCATCTCGTATGTCTCACAGCGTCTGTGTCCTGGCTTTAACAGGAATAAACTAGAGACCGTCATGCCGTTTTAGAGTAAGTAATTACAGCCCTGGGTTGAGATGAAGGTTATTTTTCCTATGCATCTCTAAGGACCATGAAAAATAGCTGATTCTTTTACACATACATTATTTGGGGCGGCAGGTAGCATAGTAGGTAGAGCGTTGGGCCAGTAACCGAAAGGTTGCTGGCTCGAATCCCAGAGTTGACAGGGTCAAAGTTTATCGTTCTGCCCCCTGAACAAGGCAGTTAACCAACTGTTCCTAGGCCGTCATTGAAAATAAGAGATTGTTTCTTAACTGACTTGCCTAGTTAAATAAAGGTTAAAGGTTAACACGAGGTTAGTGCTTGACTATACGCTGCATTAATTGTTAATTAGAATTTTAATCTCAAAATGGTTACCTGGCCAATTCTTTCAAACATCAGCATTAAAGGCGTAATCTGGGATTGGAAGTTGTGCCTAATTATATATTTTAAACTTTTAATAGCTGTGTTGTTGTTTGATTCCCTGATTTCCCTTTTTAAAGCTGAAATCTGCAGGCCGTGGGAGGCCGTGGGAGCCCACAGGATGACCCACTTTTTAAAGCTGAAATCTGCAGGCCATGAGGACGACCCACTTTTTAAAGCTGAAATCTGCAGGCCATGAGGACGACCCACTTTTTAAAGCTGAAATCTGCAGGCCGTGAGGACGACCCACTTTTTAAAGCTGAAATCTGCAGGCCATGAGGACGACCCACTTTTTAAAGCTGAAATCTGCAGGCCGTGGGAGCCCACAGGACGACCCACTTTTTAAAGCTGAAATCTGCAGGCCGTGGGAGCCCACAGGACGACCCACTTTTTAAAGCTGAAATCTGCAGGCCGTGGGAGCCCACAGGACGACCCACTTTTTAAAGCTGAAATCTGCAGGCCGTGGGAGCCCACAGGACGACCCACTTTTTAAAGCTGAAATCTGCAGGCCGTGGGAGCCCACAGGACGACCCACTTTTTAAAGCTGAAATCTGCAGGCCGTGGGAGCCCACAGGACGACCCACTTTTTAAAGCTGAAATCTGCAGGCCGTGGGAGCCCACAGGACGACCCACTTTTTAAAGCTGAAATCTGCAGGCCGTGGGAGCCCACAGGACGACCCACTTTTTTGTGTTCTGTTTTCACTTTGAACGAAAACAAGGCAGTCGGTCCGACACAAAGTTACTTTCCACTTCCTCTCCTTCTCTCTCTAGCAACGTAGTTTGAGTATCAGGCCGGTACCTTGCCCCAGAGAGGCGTAGGACTACCACTTTGAGTTCATTCAAAGTGAAAACACAACACTTTGGTTCTCAATATTGGAAAACCTAAGAGAAAGTGTCAGTTCAGTTTAAAAAAAAACATCCCAGAAAGCTATAAAAGTGCAGCCTAGATAAAAACAAACTGTTTGAAGGGATTATAAATTCAAAGGCCAGCTGCATTTGCTGACATGGAGAGAATTGCACTGCGGAGATATGAAAGCGAGAACATCTCACAAGCTAAGATGGTTTGAGTTCAGGTCAGTGGATTGAGGCATAGTTGCAGTTCTGTCGTTATCTAACTGTGACAGGCACAGACCACAACGAATCTCCAATATAGCTAACCTCTAACATATGGGTTTATTTGTCCCATATGTAAAAACATCCATACACTATTCAAAATAAGGTTCTATATATTACAGGATCTACATAGGGCCACATATTAAGTGAGCCATCACAATCTTTCTGGTTCTTCACTGTAGAAAACAGTTGATAATTGGTCACTGAGTGAGACACTTTCAAGATAATATGAAGATGAGGAGACAGTTAGTAGCACCCATGTAGTTTCTAGTCTCTCTTCTTATAGTAGTGTGTTCTAGTCTCTTCCTATAGTAGTGTGTTCTAGTCTCTTCCTATAGTAGTGTGTTCTAGTCTCTTCCTATAGTAGTGTGTGTGTTCTAGTCTCTCTTCCTACAGAAGTGTGTGTGTTCTAGTCTCTTCCTACAGTAGTGTGTGTGTTCTAGTCTCTTCCTACAGTAGTGTGTTCTAGTCTCTCTTCCTATAATAGTGTGTGTGTTCTAGTCTCTCTTCCTATAATAGTGTGTGTGTTCTAGTCTCTTCCTAAAGTAGTGTGTGTGTTCTAGTCTCTTCCTACAGTAGGGTGCGTGTTCTAGTCTCTCTTCTTATAGTAGTTTGTTCTAGTCTCTTCCTACAGTAGTGTGTTCTAGTCTCTCTTCCTATAATAGTGTGTGTGTTCTAGTCTCTCTTCCTATAGTAGTGTGTGTGTTCTAGTCTCTTCCTACAGTAGTGTGTGTGTTCTAGTCTCTTCCTACAGTAGTGTGTGTGTGTTCTAGTCTCACTTACTACGGTAGTGTGTTCTAGTCTCCCTACATCAGTGTGCGTGTTCTAGTCTCTCTTCCCACAGTAGTGTGTGTGTTCCCTCTTCCTACAGTAGTGTGTGTGTTCTAGTCTCTCTTCCTACAGCAGTGTGTGTTCTAGTCTTTCATCCTACAGTATAATCCACTTCAGTATATTTTAAAGGGCCTGGAAGGCAGACAGGCTTTTTTTTTTTTGCCTGCGTAAACCTCAGCCTCAGCCTCAGACTCAGACTCAGACTCAGTCTCAGACTCAGACTCAGACTCAGACTCAGCCTCAGGAGCTGATGAATGGTGACTGGTCCTGACTGAAGGTACAGGTCCCTGTAGCCAACACATCTGCAGTACTGACTGACTGACAGTCTGTCTCTCTGCCATAAAATAAACAACCATTAGGGATGCCTGGCTGATCTAATCTGGAACAGGAACCACTGCAGTCTTATGTAATATCTCAGAGCATTATCACTTCATATAGAATCTTATCATTTCTGTGACGGGATAGCATTGAAAAATTAGCTCTTTGCTTTGCATAAACAATAATCGCCTTATCTGTCCAGACGGGGTGTTAGCTGTTAGAGTAGATGCCTCTTATTGAATTAGGCTAAGTAGCCTGATTTCTTTCCGACGCTGAGGTATAGTTGGACAACACACATGTCCTACAGAGATGTCTATAGATAGACTATATTGTATGACGGGTCCCAAATAAGTGACAGGAAATTAATTTAAGGTGATGTATGAATGGAATTAGTGTGGGCAGTAAAAAAAAAAACTACAGATTTTTCCATACAGCTGTAAAGGAGTTCCTACACTAGAGGAGTTCTGTAACCTACACTAGAGGAGATATGTAACCTACACTAGAGGAGATATGTAACCTACACTAGAGGAGATATGTAGCCTGCACTAGAGGAGATATGTAACCTACACTAGAGGAGATATGTAGCCTACACTAGAAGAGATATGTAACATACACTAGAGGAGATATGTAGCCTACACTAGAGGAGATATGTAGCCTACACTAGAGGAGATATGTAACCTACACTAGAGGAGACATGTAGCCTACACTAGAGGAGATATGTAGCCTACACTAGAGGAGATATGTAACCTACACTAGAGGAGATATGTAACAATGTAACCTACACTAGAGGAGATATGCAACCCACACTAGAGGAGATATGTGACCATGTAACCTACACTAGAGGAGATATGTAACCTACACTAGAGGAGATATGTAGCCTACACTAGAGGAGATATGTAACCTACACTAGAGGAGATATGTAACCTACACTAGAGGAGATATGTAACCATGTAACCTACACTAGAGGAGATATGTAGCCTACACTAGAGGAGATATGTAGCCTACACTAGAGGAGATATGTAACCTACACTAGAGGAGATATGCAGCCTACACTAGAGGAGATATGTAGCCTACACTAGAGGAGATATATAACCTACACTAGAGGAGATATGTAACCTACACTAGAGGAGATATGTAACCATGTAACCTACACTAGAGGAGATATGTAACCATGTAACCTACACTAGAGGAGATATGTAACCATGTAACCTACACTAGAGGGGATATGTAACCATGTAACCTACACTAGAGGAGCTATGTAGCCTACACTAGAGGAGATATGTAACCTACACTAGAGGAGATATGTAGCCTACACTAGAGGAGATATGTAACCTACACTAGAGGAGATATGCAACCTACACTAGAGGAGATATGTAGCCTACACTAGAGGAGATAGGTAGCCTACACTAGAAGATATATGTAACCTACACTAGAGGAGATATGTAACCTACACTAGAGGAGATATGTAGCCTACACTAGAGGAGATATGTAACCTACACTAGAGGAGATATGCAACCTACAGTAGAGGAGATATGTTGCCTACACTAGAGGAGATATGTAACCTACACTAGAGGAGATATGTAGCCTACACTAGAGGAGATATGTAACCTACACTAGTGGAGATATGTAGCCTACACTAGAGGAGATATGTAACCTACACTAGAGGAGATATGTAACCTACACTAGAGGAGATATGTAGCCTACACTAGAGGAGATATGTAACCTACCCTAGAGGAGATATGTAACCATGTAACCTACACTAGAGGAGATATGTAACCATGTAACCTACACTAGAGGAGATATGTAACCTACACTAGAGGAGATATGTAGCCTACACTAGAGGAGATATGTAACCTACACTAGAGGAGATATGTAACCTACACTAGAGGAGATATGTAACCATGTAACCTACACTAGAGGAGATATGTAGCCTACTCTAGAGGAGATATGTAGCCTACACTAGAGGAGATATGTAACCTACACTAGAGGAGATATGTAGCCTACACTAGAGGAGATATGTAGCCTACACTAGAGGAGATATATAACCTACACTAGAGGAGATATGTAACCTACACTAGAGGAGATATGTAACCATGTAACCTACACTAGAGGAGATATGTAACCATGTAACCTACACTAGAGGAGATATGTAACCATGTAACCTACACTAGAGGGGATATGTAACCATGTAACCTACACTAGAGGAGCTATGTAGCCTACACTAGAGGAGATATGTAACCTACACTAGAGGAGATATGTAGCCTACACTAGAGGAGATATGTAACCTACACTAGAGGAGATATGCAACCTACACTAGAGGAGATATGTAGCCTACACTAGAGGAGATAGGTAGCCTACACTAGAAGATATATGTAACCTACACTAGAGGAGATATGTAACCTACACTAGAGGAGATATGTAGCCTACACTAGAGGAGATATGTAACCTACACTAGAGGAGATATGCAACCTACAGTAGAGGAGATATGTTGCCTACACTAGAGGAGATATGTAACCTACACTAGAGGAGATATGTAGCCTACACTAGAGGAGATATGTAACCTACACTAGTGGAGATATGTAGCCTACACTAGAGGAGATATGTAACCTACACTAGAGGAGATATGTAACCTACACTAGAGGAGATATGTAGCCTACACTAGAGGAGATATGTAACCTACCCTAGAGGAGATATGTAACCATGTAACCTACACTAGAGGAGATATGTAACCATGTAACCTACACTAGAGGAGATACGTAACCATGTAACCTACACTAGAGGAGATATGTAGCCTACACTAGAGGAGATATGTAACCTACACTAGAGGAGATATGTAACCTACACTAGAGGAGATATGTAACCTACACTAGAGGAGATATGTAACCTACACTAGAGGAGATATGTAACCTACACTAGAGGAGATATGTAACCTACACTAGAGGAGATATGTAACCTACACTAGAGGAGATATGTAACCTACACTAGAGGAGATATGTAACCTACACTAGAGGAGATATGTAACCTACACTAGAGGAGATATGCAACCTACACTAGAGGAGATATGTAACCTACACTAGAGGAGATATGTAGCCTACACTAGAGGAGATATGTAACCTACACTAGAGGAGATATGCAACCTACAGTAGAGAAGATATGTAACCTACACTAGAGGAGATATGTAACCTACACTAGATGAGATATGTAACCTACACTAGAGGAGATATGTAACCTACACTAGAGGAGATATGTAACCTACACTAGAGGAGCTATGTTGCCTACACTAGAGGAGATATGTAACAATGTAACCTACACTATAGGAGATATGTAGCCTACACTAGAGTAGATATGCAACCATGTAACCTACACTAGAGGAGATATGTAACCTACACTAGAGAAGATATGTAGCCTACACTAGAGGAGATATGTAACGTACACTATAGGAGATATGTAGCCTACACTAGAGGAGATATGTAACGTACACTAGAGGAGATATGTAACCTAAACTAGAGGAGATATGTAGCCTACACTAGAGGAGATATGTAACCTACACTAGAGGAGATATGTAACCTACACTAGAGGAGATATGTAACCATGTAACCTACTCTAGAGGAGATATGTAACCTACACTATAGGAGATATGTAACCTACACTAGAGGAGATATGTAACCATGTAACCTACACCAGAGGAGATATGTAACCTACACTAGAGAAGATATGTAGCCTACACTA
This sequence comes from Oncorhynchus clarkii lewisi, assembly GCF_045791955.1. Lineage (NCBI taxonomy): Eukaryota > Metazoa > Chordata > Actinopteri > Salmoniformes > Salmonidae > Oncorhynchus > Oncorhynchus clarkii. Next base: position 52,873 of record NW_027258301.1, on the reverse strand, counting down.
GAGGAGATATGTATCCTACACTAGAGCAGCCTGCATTATTGAATCTCAGTAGGAAGTGCGTTTTCTTTCAAAACTGGGATATATAAACGACAGGATGTGCTTTTGGAGAACTGCACGACGGCTACAATATCAGTGACAGAAAGATCACGTCTACTGAAGCACAGCATCATATTTCAGTGTGGAGGAGGCTGGGAGCACTTTTCATATGGTCGGGTACACACATGTACGAGCACACTCACACACGCAAGCACAGACTAGTTGGCAGTGAACAGGGAGCCTGTTTGTGTTGCCTGGCGGGCTAAGAATGGAACATGGAAAATAAGGTGATGGAAGGAGGATGGAGGGAGAGGGAGGCCCATTGTCTCCGGTCTGA
>NW_027258301.1:0-45000 GCF_045791955.1 Oncorhynchus clarkii lewisi | reverse complement strand
ATCAGTCGTAGTAGTAGTACTAGTAGTAGTAGTAGTGGGAGCATCATTATCAGTCGTAGTAGTAGTACTAGTAGTAGTAGTAGTGGGAGCATCATTATCAGTATTAGTAGTACTAGTAGCAGTAGTAGTGGGAGCATCATTATCAGTAGTAGTAGTACCAGTAGTAGTAGTAGTGGGAGCATCATTATCAGTAGTAGTAGTACTAGTAGTAGTAGTAGTGGGAGCATCATTATCAGTCGTAGTAGTAGTAGTAGTACTAGTAGTAGTAGTAGTAGTAGTAGTAGTGGGAGCATCATTATAAGTAGTAGTAGTAGTGGGAGCATCATTATCAGTAGTAGTAGTACTAGTAGTAGTAGTAGTGGGAGCATCATTATCAGTCGTAGTAGTAGTAGTAGTACTAGTAGTAGTAGTAGTAGTAGTAGTGGGAGCATCATTATAAGTAGTAGTAGTAGTGGGAGCATCATTATCAGTAGTAGTAGTGGGAGCATCATTATCAGTAGTAGTAGTAGTAGTAGCATCATTATCAGTAGTAGTAGTAGTGGGAGCATCATTATCAGTAGTAGTAGTAGTGGGAGCATCATTATCAGTAGTAGTAGTAGCATCTATCAGTAGTAGGAGCAGTAGTAGTAGTAGTAGTGGAATCATTATCAGTAGTAGTAGTAGGCGTGGTAGCATCATTATCAGTAGTAGCAGTGGTAGCATCATTATCAGTAGTAATAGTAGTAGCAGTAGCATCATTATCAGTAGTAGTAGTAGTAGTAGTAGTGGTAGCATCATTATAAGTAGTAGTAGTAGTAGTAGTAGTAGTAGTAGTAGCAGTAGCATCATTATCAGTAGTAGCAGTAGCATCATTATCAGTAGTAGTAGTAGTAGTAGCATCATTATCAGTAGTAGTAGTAGTGGTAGCATCATTATCAGTAGTAGTAGTAGTAGCATCATTATCAGTAGTAGTAGCAGTAGTAGTGGCACCATTATCAGTAGTAGTAGTAGTAGTAGTGGTAGCATCATTATAAGTAGTAGTAGTAGTAGCAGTAGCATCATTATCAGTAGTAGTAGTGGTAGCATCATTATCAGTAGTAGTAGTAGTAGCAGTGTGTACCCGACCATATGAAAAGTGCTCCCAGCCTCCTCCACACTGAAATATGATGCTGTGCTTCAGTAGACGTGATCTTTCTGTCACTGATATTGTAGCCGTCGTGCAGTTCTCCAAAAGCACATCCTGTCGTTTATATATCCCTTGTGTGGTATTGTGTGTAGATTAATGAGGTGAAAAAAATGATTTAATCAATTTTAGAATAAGGCTGTAAAGTTAAAAAATAAAAATCTGTAAAATTCAAGATGTCTGAATTGTGTGAATTGTGTATAAACGTTTTTTTGGGGGTGTCTTTCCTATATGCAGTAAACTTTTTTATTTATTTTTTATTTTTGAATGCAATGTAATATCTTATGTTGCTCTTTTCTATAACTGTTCTGTACTTTGTTTTGTATTTCTATGTTTTATGTAAATCCCAGGAAGAGAAGCTGTCGCATGTTCATAATGGGGATCCTAACGAACTAAACTAATTCACTAAAGTAATCCACCCGGCACAGCCAGAAGAGGACTGGCCACCCCTCATAGCCTGGTTCCTCTCCACCCGGCACAGCCAGAAGAAGACTGGCCAACCCACATAGCCTGGTTCCTCTATAGGTTTAAAATCTCCACCCGGTACAGCCAGAAGAGGACTGGCCACTCCACATAGCCTGGTTCCTCTCTAGGTTTATAATCTCCACCCGGTACAGCCAGAAGAGGACTGGCCACCCCTCATAGCCTGGTTCCTCTCTACCAGGCACAGCTAGAAGAGGACTGGCCCACCCCTCATAGCCTGGTTCCTCTCTACCCGGCACAGCCAGAAGAGGACTGGCCACCCCACATAGCCTGGTTCCTCTCTAGGTTTCTTCCTAGGTTGGGTTTCTGTACAGCACTTTGAGATATCAGCTGATGTACGAAGGGCTTTATAAATAAATTTGATTTGATTTTGATTCACTAACAGGTACTGAGGAGATGTATTCTATTACTTGTTTTTCGTATCAGATATTTTCATTGTGGGATAGTTGCTAGCACTACGTTGCTCACCTTGCTGCAGCGGCTACAAGGTAAACAGATGTCTAGGGCTTGGTGGGAATGCAAATGCCTCATCACGTGATGCTGCGTTCGAATCCCGTCTCGAATATCAGTTACCTACTGGAAAAGTGCTACCTACAAAAGGTACTGTAGGTGCCTTTCTGAATTTGGAGACTGGTAGACAGCAGGCAGCTGCATTTGGAGACTGGTGGGCAGGAGGCAGCTGCATTTGGAGACTGGTAGGCAGGAGGCAGCTGCCTTTGGAGACTGGTGGGCAGGAGGCAGCTGCCTTTGGAGACTGGTGGGCAGGAGGCAGCTGCATTTGGAGACTGGTAGGCAGGAGCCAGCTGCCTTTGGAGACTTGTAGGCAGGAGCCAGCTGCCTTTGGAGACTGGTGGGCAGGAGGCAGCTGCATTTGGAGACTGGTAGGCAGCAGGCAGTTGCATTAGGAGACTGGTAGGCAGCAGGCAGCTGCATTAGGAGACTTGTAGGCAGCAGGCAGCTGCATTAGGAGACTGGTGGGCAGCAGGCAGCTGCATTAGGAGACTGGTAGGCAGCAGGCAGCTGCATTAGGAGACTGGTGGGCAGCAGGCAGCTGCATTAAGAGACTGGTGGGCAGCAGGCAGCTGCATTAGGAGACTGGTAGGCAGCAGGCAGCTGCATTAGGAGACTGGTAGGCAGCAGGCAGCTGCATTAGGAGACTGGTAGGCAGCAGGCAGCTGCATTAGGAGACTGGTAGGCAGCAGGCAGCTGCATTAGGAGACTGGTGGGCTGGAGGCAGCTGCATTAGGAGACTGGTGGGCAGCAGGCAGCTGCATTAGGAGACTGGTAGGCAGCAGGCAGCTGCATTAGGAGACTGGTGGGCAGCAGGCAGCTGCATTAGGAGACTGGTGGGCAGCAGGCAGCTGCATTAGGAGACTGGTAGGCAGCAGGCAGCTGCATTAGGAGACTGGTAGGATTGTGACACAGCCAAGGTGTTAGTGACTCTGTTATTTTCAATGGGAGGTCATTCGGGACAGTCGGTCGCTCTTCACGCCAACAATCGATATTCAAATATTGGAACTTGTTTTTCATTGGCTTTCGATTTCTCTTTCAATTTGTAATTGGGTTAGACAGCGGTCATACACTTCCTCTTCAGAACTGTTCTGTGCTCTTCACCACTCCTCCATGGCAACAAGTCAATCCAGACTAAAAGGCTGCAATAAAATTACAAAACACAATTCTTGTCTTTGAGTTCCCGATTGGCTGTCTTTGTGATTGGTCCTAAATGCCACCCAATCTCTTTTCAGCGGTGATCGCTACGGTGATATCTATGGGAATCTGTCGAGTTAATTGGTTCTATTATTAGATTTCACAGATCTTTTCACATAAAAGACTCTCACCAACATCACTGGCTGAGGTTTATTGAATTTGACAGAGCACCTCCAAATTATCACCCATTCACATGTCATCACAATAACACAAATTATATAAGAAATAATAGTCTGAATAGTCTGGATGTCAAACGTATGTCTCTAAAAAGAAAGGCATGTCAATTATCTTACTTCCTGCCTTTTGTGCTTTCATTTTAAGAGCCCAGTGGACGTAAGAAACCATCAACAAAAGTTAACTAAATCACTAAATTATTCAGGCTCAGTTTGATGTGGTGATTTTGTTTTCTCCTTTATTTCTCTGGCCACATAGTGCATTGGTTCTGTTATATAGATTGCTCAGACAGGATCAGTATTGGTTCTGTTATATAGATAGTTCAGACAGGATCAGTATTGTGTATGTTGTATAGATAGCTCAGACAGGATCAGTATTGGTTCTGTTGTATAGATAACTCAGACAGGATCAGTATTGTGTATGTTGTATAGATAGCTCAGACAGGATCAGTATTGGTTCTGTTCTATAGACAGCTCAGACAGGATCAGTATTGTGTATGTTGTATAGATAGCTCAGACAGGATCAGTATTGTGTCTGTTGTATAGATAGCTCAGACAGGATCAGTATTGTGTCTGTTGTATAGATAGCTCAGACAGGATCAGTATTGTGTCTGTTGTATAGATAGCTCAGACAGGATCAGTATTGTGTCTGTTGTATAGACAGCTCAGACAGGATCAGTATTGTGTATGTTGTATAGATAGCTCAGACAGGATCAGTATTGTTTCTGTTGTATAGATAGCTCAGACAGGATCAGTATTGTGTCTGTTGTATAGATAGCTCAGACAGGATCAGTATTGTATTGTGTATGTTCTATAGACAGTTCAGACAGGATCAGTATTGGTTCTGTTGTATAGATAGCTCAGACAGGATCAGTATTGTTTCTGTTCTATAGATAGCTCAGACAGGATCAGTATTGGTTCTGTTCTATAGATAGCTCAGACAGGATCAGTATTGTGTATGTTGTATAGATAGCTCAGACAGGATCAGTATTGTGTCTGTCATATAGATAGCTCAGACAGGATCAGTATTGGTTCTGTTCTATAGATAGCTCAGACAGGATCAGTATTGTGTATGTTGTATAGATAGCTCAGACAGGATCAGTATTGTGTATGTTGTATAGATAGCTCAGACAGGATCAGTATTGTGTATGTTGTATAGATAGCTCAGACAGGATCCGTATTGTGTATGTTGTATAGATAGCTCAGACAGGATCAGTATTGTGTATGTTATATAGATAGCTCAGACAGGATCAGTATTGGTTCTGTTCTATAGATAGCTCAGACAGGATCAGTATTGTGTATGTTGTATAGATAGCTCAGACAGGATCAGTATTGTGTATGTTGTATAGATAGCTCAGACAGGATCAGTATTGTGTCTGTTGTATAGATAGCTCAGACAGGATCAGTATTGTGTCTGTTGTATAGATAGCTCAGACAGGATCAGTATTGTATTGTGTATGTTCTATAGACAGTTCAGACAGGATCAGTATTGGTTCTGTTGTATAGATAGCTCAGACAGGATCAGTATTGTTTCTGTTCTATAGATAGCTCAGACAGGATCAGTATTGGTTCTGTTCTATAGATAGCTCAGACAGGATCAGTATTGTGTATGTTGTATAGATAGCTCAGACAGGATCAGTATTGTGTCTGTTATATAGATAGCTCAGACAGGATCAGTATTGGTTCTGTTCTATAGATAGCTCAGACAGGATCAGTATTGTGTATGTTGTATAGATAGCTCAGACAGGATCAGTATTGTGTATGTTGTATAGATAGCTCAGACAGGATCAGTATTGTGTATGTTGTATAGATAGCTCAGACAGGATCAGTATTGGTTCTGTTGTATGGATAGCTCAGACAGGATCAGTATTGTGTATGTTATATAGATAGCTCAGACAGGATCAGTATTGTTTCTGTTGTATAGATAACTCAGACAGGATCAGTATTGTGTCTGTTGTATAGATAGCTCAGACAGGATCAGTATTGTGTATGTTGTATAGATAGCTCAGACAGGATCAGTATTGTTTCTGTTGTATAGATAACTCAGACAGGATCAGTATTGTGTATGTTGTATAGATAGCTCAGACAGGATCAGTATTGTGTATGTTGTATAGATAGCTCAGACAGGATCAGTATTGTTTCTGTTGTATAGATAGCTCAGACAGGATCAGTAATGTGTATGTTGTATAGATAGCTCAGACAGGATCAGTATTGTGTATGTTGTATAGATAGCTCAGACAGGATCAGTATTGTTTCTGTTGTATAGATAGCTCAGACAGGATCAGTATTGTGTATGTTATATAGATAGCTCAGACAGGATCAGTAATGTATTGTGTATGTTATATAGATAGCTCAGACAGGATCAGTATTGTGTATGTTGTATAGATAGCTCAGACAGGATCAGTATTGGTTCTGTTGTATAGATAGCTCAGACAGGATCAGTATTGGTTCTGTTGTATAGATAGCTCAGACAGGATCAGTATTGGTTCTGTTGTATAGATAGCTCAGACAGGATCAGTATTGTGTATGTTCTATAGATAGCTCAGACAGGATCAGTATAGTATTGTGTCTGTTGTATAGATAGCTCAGACAGGATCAGTATTGTTTCTGTTGTTCTATAGATAGCTCAGACAGGATCAGTATTGTGTATGTTATATAGATAGCTCAGACAGGATCAGTATTGTGTATGTTCTATAGATAGCTCAGACAGGATCAGTATTGGTTCTGTTGTATAGATAGCTCAGACAGGATCAGTATTGTGTATGTTGTATAGATAACTCAGACAGGATCAGTATAGTATTGTGTCTGTTGTATAGATAGCTCAGACAGGATCAGTATTGTTTCTGTTGTTCTATAGATAGCTCAGACAGGATCAGTATTGTGTATGTTATATAGATAGCTCAGACAGGATCAGTATTGTTTCTGTTGTATAGATAGCTCAGACAGGATCAGTATTGTATTGTGTATGTCATATAGATAGCTCAGACAGGATCAGTATTGTTTCTGTTGTATAGATAGCTCAGACAGGATCAGTATTGTGTCTGTTGTATAGACAGCTCAGACAGGATCAGTATTGTGTCTGTTCTATAGATAGCTCAGACAGGATCAGTATAGTATTGTGTATGTTCTATAGACAGTTCAGACAGGATCAGTATTGTGTATGTTGCATAGATAGCTCAGACAGGATCAGTATTGTTTCTGTTCTATAGATAGCTCAGACAGGATCAGTATTGTTTCTGTTGTTGTATGGACAGCTCAGACAGGATCAGTAATGTATTGTGTATGTTCTATAGACAGTTCAGACAGGATCAGTATTGTGTATGTTGTATAGATAGGCTCAGACAGGATCAGTATTGTGGATGTTATATAGATAGCTCAGACAGGATCTGTATTGTGTATGTTGTATAGATAGCTCAGATAGGATCAGTATTGTGTATGTTATATAGATAGCTCAGACAGGATCTGTATTGTATTGTGTATGTTCTATAGATAGCTCAGACAGGATCAGTATTGTGTATGTTATATAGATAGCTCAGACAGGATCAGTATTGTGTATGTTATATAGATAGCTCAGACAGGATCTGTATTGTATTGTGTATGTTCTATAGATAGCTCAGACAGGATCAGTATTGTGTATGTTATATAGATAGCTCAGACAGGATCTGTATTGTATTGTGTATGTTATATAGATAGCTCAGACAGGATCAGTAATGTATTGTGTATGTTATATAGATGGCTCAGACAGGATCAGTATTGTGTATGTTGTATAGATAGCTCAGACAGGATCAGTATTGTGTATGTTGTATAGATAGCTCAGACAGGATCAGTATTGTGTATGTTGTATAGATAGCTCAGACAGGATCAGTATTGTGTATGTTGTATAGATAGCTCAGACAGGATCAGTATTGTGTATGTTGTATAGATAGCTCAGACAGGATCAGTATTGTGTATGGACAGCTCAGACAGGATCTGTATTGTGTATGTTGTATAGATAGCTCAGACAGGATCAGTATTGTGTATGGACAGCTCAGACAGGATCTGTATTGTGTATGTTGTATAGATAGCTCAGACAGGATCAGTATTGTGTATAGACAGCTCAGACAGGATCAGTATTGTGTATGTTGTATAGATAGCTCAGACAGGATCAGTATTGTGTATGTTCTATAGACAGTTCAGACAGGATCAGTATTGTGTATGGACAGCTCAGACAGGATCAGTATTGTGTATGGACAGCTCAGACAGGATCAGTATTGTGTATGGACAGCTCAGACAGGATCAGTATTGTGTATGGACAGCTCAGACAGGATCAGTATTGTGTATGGACAGCTCAGACAGGATCAGTATTGTATTGTGTATGTTATATAGATGGCTCAGACAGGATCAGTATTGTGTATGTTGTATAGATAGCTCAGACAGGATCAGTATTGTGTATGTTGTATAGATAGCTCAGACAGGATCAGTATTGTGTATGGACAGCTCAGACAGGACTAGCGTCCGTGCTGCCCTTGGTCTTGACAGTCTTGACACACACACACACACACACCTTAGTCTTGATGTGGCAGTTGTTTACTCCAGCTGAGAGCAGCAAGGTCCCTGCTGAGAAATCTTGGTTGCGTCCGAAATGCACCCTATTCCCTATGTAGTGGACTAATTTTGACTAGGACATATGGGACTTGTGGGTCAAAAGTAGTGCACTACATAAGGAATACGGTGCCGTTTGGGAAGCACACTGAATGTTTGTACTCTATTGATTAGCGACTATGTTAGGGACACAAAGCTAATGTCTAAACTCTCATGTGAGATGAGCTTCAGGTTCAATAACTGCTAACCCTGTCTGTTCTTTCACCCCCCACTTTCTCCCAGCCTGTTTCCTTTTCCCCCTCTCCAGTCTCCCTCTCCAGCCTCCCTCCTTCCCCCTCTCGAGTCTCCCTCCTTCCCCCTCTCCAGCGTCCCTCCTTCCCCCACTCCAGCGTCCCTCCTTCCTCCTCTCCAGCGTCCCTCCTTCCCCCTCTCGAGTCTCCCTCCTTCCTCCTCTCCAGCGTCCCTCATTCCCCCTCTCGAGTCTCCCTCCTTCCCCCTCTCCAGCGTCCCTCCTTCCCCCTCTCCAGCCTCCCTCCTTCCCCATCTCCAGCGTCCCTCCTTCCCCCTCTCCAGCGTCCCTCCTTCCCCATCTCCAGCCTCCCTCCTTCTCCCCCTCTCCAGCCTCCCTCCTTCCCCCTCTCCAGCCTCCCTCCTTCCCCCTCTCCAGTCTCCCTCCTTCCCCCTCTCCAGCCTCCCTCCTTCCCCCACTCCAGCATCCCTCCTTCCCCCTCTCCAGCGTCCCTCCTTCCCCCTCTCCAGTCTCCCTCCTTCCCCCTCTCCAGCCTCCCTCCTTCCCCCACTCCAGCATCCCTCCTTCCCCCACTCCAGCGTCCCTCCTTCCTCCTCTCCAGCGTCCCTCCTTCCCCCTCTCGAGTCTCCCTCCTTCCTCCTCTCCAGCGTCCCTCCTTCCCCCTCTCGAGTCTCCCTCCTTCCCCCTCTCCAGCCTCCCTCCTTCCCCCTCTCGAGTCTCCCTCCTTCCCCCTCTCGAGTCTCCCTCCTTCCCCCTCTCCAGCGTCCCTCCTTCCTCCTCTCCAGCGTCCCTCCTTCCCCCTCTCGAGTCTCCCTCCTTCTCCCTCTCCAGTGTCCCTGCTTCTCCCTCTCCAGGGTCCCTCCTTCCCCCTCTCCAGCGTCCCTCCTTCCCCCTCTCCAGCGTCCCTCCTTCCCCCTCTCCAGTCTCCCTCCTTCTCCCTCTCCAGTGTCCCTCCTTCTCCCTCTCCAGGGTCCCTCCTTCCCCCTCTCCAGGGTCCCTCCTTCTCCCTCTCCAGGGTCCCTCCTTCTCCCTCTCCAGTGTCCCTCCTTCCCCCTCTCCAGCGTCCCTCCTTCCCCCTCTCCAGCGTCCCTCCTTCCCCCTCTCCAGTCTCCCTCCTTCTCCCTCTCCAGTGTCCCTTCTTCTCCCTCTCCAGGGTCCCTCCTTCCCCCTCTCCAGCGTCCCTCCTTCCCCCTCTCCAGTCTCCCTCCTTCGCCCTCTCCAGTGTCCCTCCTTCTCCCTCTCCAGGGTCCCTCCTTCCCCCTCTCCAGGGTCCCTCCTTCTCCCTCTCCAGGGTCCCTCCTTCTCCCTCTCCAGTGTCCCTCCTTCTCCCTCTCCAGTGTCCCTCCTTCTCCCTCTCCAGGGTCCCTCCTTCCCCCTCTCCAGGGTCCCTCCTTCCCCCTCTCCAGCGTCCCTCCTTCCCCCACTCCAGCGTCCCTCCTTCCCCCTCTCCAGCGTCCCTCCTTCCCCCTCTCCAGTCTCCCTCCTTCCCCCTCTCCATTATTCTCTATTGTCACAGTCAATATTCCCTTCTTGTTCACTACGTAGACGACTAAAGAGCAGGAGAGGATGTAAAAGAAAGGACACATTGCTCTTCCAAAGACCAGGGATTTAAAGGCAAGGAACATTCCAGAATAATAGCTGAAAATCCCATGAAGTTGTAGTTGGGGTTTTATCTAACGTTAAGATGATAGCATCCCAAAAGCATTGTGTTATATAGACAGCACACAAAATCTATTTATTTATAATTTAAAAAAAAACGTTTTATACTTGGACTGCTATCCTAGCATTCACTAAAATGCTGTGTGCCCAATGTCTGTAACAATCACCACAGAACATTCCCAAAAGTTTGTATGTTTATATAAAATATTTGCCTGATTTTTTTAATCTGTTCTTTAAAGGTGTGATAGGTAGAAGTCGCTTGCTTTCAATGACTTAAATGTCACGGGACTTCTGGGTAAAACAAGCGACACCTGGAAGGGGGCGGAGACAATCACAAGGACAGGTGAAACAGATCAGGGCGTGACAGACTGTCTGTTTGTTTTTTTTTTGCCAATTCATGAATGTGTTATTCAATGCGTTTCCATGGCGATAGTAGTAGGGCCAAAATGTTATGATACCTAAAGGGGTCCTAAAAATTCAAAATCAAATAGCTGAATGATCCACGGACAATCTTAAAACAATTCCATATGTTAGCTTAGTACCCCACCGACCCAGCGGATGATGCTTTTATTACATGTGACTCGTTTCAGGAAACTAGGCGTAGGTCGCATGTCACTACTTCACAGGAGAGCCGTTTGAACTTTTAAAAAAGTGTGTTTTTTGACAGAAATGCTCATGGCTTGGGGGTAGAAGCTGTTAAGGAGCCTTTTGGTCCTAGACTTGGAGCCCTAGTACTGCTTGCCGTGCGGTAGCAGAGAGAACAGTCTATGACTTGGGTGACTGGAGCCTCTGACAATGCCTAGTACCAGTCAATAGTTTGGACACATCTACTCATTCAAGGGTTTTTATTTATTTTGACTATGTTCTACATTGTATAATAATAAGTGAAGACATCAAAACTATGAAATAACAAATATGAAATCATGTAGTAACCCCCCAAAGAAATGTGTTTAATTAACAAATCAAAATATATTTGATATGTGAGATTCTTCAGAGTAGCCACCCTTTGCCTTGATGACAGCTTTGGAACAGAGAGTTAATGAAAACCTAAATATGTTTCTGGAAACCTAATAGGAATAATTGTAATAATCAGCACAAATGAACAGTTTTTGTCTACACAACGTTCCCACAAAACCAATGAAACGTTCTAGGAACCTTTTGGTGAACAGATGAAATTTGTTCTGCTCTTGGAACATCGGGTGAATGTTTGTTTTTTTGCACACTAAGATAATCATTGTAGAATTATCCAACTGGACAGCATTTGTATTTTGAGAATAACCATTTTGTGATATGAGTCCACTGGTCCACTGGTCCCGTTCATACAGATCTAAACCTTGACCTCTTTCTCCTCTCTCTCTTCAGATGAAATCCTGCGACTAGTGAGGTCTGGCCGCCCAACAACCTGCCCGCTCGACCCCATCCCCATCTCGGGAGACCTTCTCACTTCCCTCATCAACTCATCCCTGACCACTGGCTGCGTCTCCTCTGACTTCAAAAATGGCCCGGGTCGCTCCCCTCCTCAAGAAACCAACACTCGACTCATCTGACGTCAAAATCGATAGACCTGGCGTTCGGTGCCTTTTAAGATGAGGCATCCCTTTCTGTTTGAGTAGGCTAAACTAGCTGCATTTTCTGTCTTTCTCTCTCTCTCTCTCTCTCTCTGTCTCTCTGTCTCTCAGTCTGTCTCATACTCTCTCTCTCTCTCTCTCTCTCTCTGTCTCCCTGTCTCTCTCTGTCTCTGTCTCTCTGTCTCTGTCTCTCTCTCTCTCTCTGTCTCTCTCTCTCTCTCTCTCGCTCTCTCTCTGTCTCTCTCTCGCTCTCGCTCGCTCTCTCTTTCTCTTTCTCTTTCTCTCTGTCTCTCTTTCTCTCTCTGTCTCCCTGTCTCTCTCTGTCTCTCTCTCTCTCTCTGTGTGTCTCTCTCTCTCTGTGTCTCCCTCTTGTTCTCCTTAATGTTGGATGAAATCAATCTGTTAAACTGTTCAACTATTGTTTTTCTCTCTCTTTGACTCAACTACTCACCACATGTTACGCACTGCAGTTCTAGCTAGCTGTAGCTTATGCTTTCAGTACTAGATTCATTCTCTGATCCTTTGATTGGGTGGACAACATGTCAGTTCATGCAGCAAGAGCTCTGATAGGTTGGAGGATGTCCTCCGGAAGTTGTCATAATTACTAAGTCTATGGAAGGGGGTGAGAACCATGAGCCTCCTAGGTTTTGTATTGAAGTCAATGTACCCAGAGGAGGACAGAAGCTAGCTGTCGTCTACACCATGGTGCTACCCTACAGAGTGCGGTTGAGGCTACTGTAGAACTTCATTGCAAAACAGTGTGTTTAAAACAGTGTGTTTAAATTGTGACGACCCCCTCTGTCTGCCGTAGTCTTTCTCTTCGCTCTTGTTTTCCTTATTTGGATGTCGGTGGGCGGAGCCTGGAGGGTCATCAGCGACATGGGGCCGCGTGTGTCCCGGGATTAGTACACCTCTTCCTCATTCATTGAGGAGACTCTGCATGCTGACACACTGATAGAGTTGTGTCCGTTTTGTTTGTTTGTTTTGGCACCTTTCAACACCCATCATTATCACATTTATGCACGAAACCACTCACTTACACTACTGATTACTGACTACACACACCATTGTTAATTGTATTTAGTTTACTTCTGTTAATAAATATATTGTGTTCCTCCTCATCTCCACTTTGTCTCCCTTTTTGTTATGAACTTCGAGCCGGTTCGTGACACAATCAATTATTTGGTGACGTGAATATATCTAGTGTAGTTTTAATGTAAAAAGAATAAAGCTAATGTTTCACTCTTTTATTTTTATGAAATTCACTGAGGAAGACTGTCCTCCCCTTCCTCCACTGACCTGTATGCCTTCTTTTCTTTTATTTCCAAAACACTGGACACTCTCTTATCAACTCTCACGTTATCCCTCTCAGAACGATCTTCTTGATCCTAACCAGTCAGACGGTTCACAAGACGGTTCACTCAACTGAGACTTCTCTTCTGTCATGGAGGCTCTCCGCACTGCCAAAGCTGACTCTCTCTCTCCTCTGTTCTCATCCTCCTAGATCTATTGTCTGCCTTGGACACCGTGAACCATTAGATCCTCTTCTCCACCCTCTCAGGGCTGGGCGTCTCAGGCTCTATCAGATCCTCCTCTCCACCGTCTCAGGGCTGGGCATCTCAGGCTCTATCAGATCATCCTCTCCACCCTCTCAGGGCTGGGCGTCTCAGGCTCTATCAGATCCTCCTCTCCACCCTCTCAGGGCTGGGTGTCTCAGGCTCTATCAGATCCTTCTCTCCACCCTCTCAGGGCTGGGCGTCTCAGGCTCCACCCTCTCAGGGCTGGGCGTCTCAGGCTCCACCCTCTCAGGGCTGGGCGTCTCAGGCTCTATCAGAACCTCCTCTCCACCCTCTCAGGGCTGGGCGTCTCAGGCTCTAACAGATCCTCCTCTCCACCCTCTCAGGGCTGGGCGTCTCAGGCTCTATCAGATCAGACCTCTTCTCTCTATACACCAAGTAATTTGGCTCTGTCATATCCTCACATGGTCTCTCCTATCGCTGCTATGAGGATGGACCTCTCCTCTTCTCTCTACAGACCTCGTCACTCAGCTCTGTCATATCCTCACATGGTCTCTCCTATCGCCGCTATGAGGATGGACCTCTCCTCTTCTCTCTATAGACCAAGTCACTCAGCTCTGTCATATCCTCACATGGTCTCTCCTATCACTGCTATGAGAATGGACCTCTCGCTCTGTCATATCCTCACATGGTCTCTTCTATCACTGCTATGCTGGTGACACTCAACGACTTTTCTCCTTCCCCCTTTCTGATACCCAGGTGGAGGCACGCATCTTAGCGTGCCTGACAGATATCTCAGCTTGGATGTCGGCCCACCACCTCAAGCTCAACCTCGACAAGACGGAGCTTCTCGTCCTCTTCCTGAGGAAGGCCTACCCACTCAAAGACCTCTCCATCACCGTTGACAAATCCACAGAGTCGCCCTCCCAGAGTGCATAGAACCTTGGCGTGACCTTGGACAACACAACTATCATTTCTATGCAAATATCAAAGCAGTGACTCGCCCCTGAAGGTTCATGCTCTGCAACATCCATAGAGTATGACTCTACATCACACAACAATTGGCTGCTGTTATTATTTCCTGAAACAACAATTGTACTTGTGATGTCCCCACAATGTTCTCACTAGATTGTTCCCACAACCTAATAAAACAACATTCTGGGAACTAATTAAAGAACATATTAAATGTGTTCTGGGCATGTACTTGTAACATCAAGTGTGTTTTTTTTGGCCCCTAAAATAAACATTGCAGAATCATCCACACAACTGGACAGTTTTTGTGTTTTGGGAAAATACATTTTGTAATGTCCCCACATTGTTCTCACCAGACTCTTCCTACAACCTAATGAAACATTTTGGGAACCTTTATTCTACGGATTAAATGTGTTCTAAGAATGTTCTTTATTCAACGGATTAAATGTGTTCTAAGAATGTTCTTTATTCTACGGATTAAATGTGTTCTAAGAATGTTCTTTATTCAAAGGATTAAATGTGTTCTAAGAATGTTCTTGCAACATCAAGAACGTTCTTTAATCATCACCACGACTGGACATTATTTGTGTCATGAGAACAATTGCCGCAAGCAAATGTTCTGGGCACCTTCACAGAAGTAATTTTGGTTTGCTGGGATTGCTCTTCCAACGAATGGTGATTTAAAGGAATGAACACATTGCTCTTCCAAAGTTTGTTTGTAAATGAAGCCTTTTTTCACAGTATAACTTGTTGTGTGTGTATACACACAAAGGCATTTCACTTTCAAGAAGTGCAGTGTCTTCAAAATGTCCTCATCCCATCAAATACTGAGATCTGGAGTCACTAAAATGTTTCTGTACTTTCATTACGCTACACAGTTCATCTTTCATTTTTAGTAACCCTAAAGGTCACAGTTATTCCCTGCCTCCGTAAGCAATGCCATGTATGTTGCCTGACCTTTACAACTACTTAAATCACCTGAGAAATACACGGCAGTTTACCTAAACTAGCTGAAGCAGAGAACAGGTTTTACAAGACATCTCAAACAGACCTGTTGTGCCAAGACCCAGCAGAAACAGATCTGTGACCAGCCCAGGCTATCTTATCTTACGTTGAGCCCAGCCCAGCTGAATAGCTCAGCTTTTCTAGAAAATTGATCGGCGCTCCCAGTGGCCGAGGAATTGAATGCAGGGAAACTTAAATCATTTTTTCCTCATTTCTATCAGCGTGTTAAATGTGTAACAAGAGGGAAAAAAATTCTAGACCACCTTTACTCCACACACGGAGACGCATACAAAACTCTCTCTCGCCCTCCATTTGGCAAATCTGACCATAATTCCATCCTCCTGATTCCTGTTTACAAGCAAAAATTAAAGCAGGAAGCACCAGTGACTCGGTCAATAAAAAAAGTGGTCAGATGAAGCAGATGCTAAATTACAGGACTGTTTTGCTATCACAGACTGGAATATGTTCCGGGATTCTTCCGATGGCATTGAGGAGTACACCACATCAGTCACTGGCTTTATCAATAAGTGCATCGAGGACGTCGTCCCCACAGTGACTGTACGTACATACATACCCCAACCAGAAGCCACGGATTACAGGCAACATTTGGACTAAGCTAAAGGGTAGAGCTGCCGCGTTCAAAGAGCGGGAATCTAACACAGAATCTTTTAAGAAATCCTGCTATGTCCTCCGACGAACCATCAAACAGGCAAAGCGTAAATACAGGACGAAGATCGAATTGTACTACACTTTAATATCTCTACCTACATGTACATATTACCTCAACTAACCGGTGCCCCCGCACATTGACTCTGTATCGGTACCCCCCTGTATAAAGTCTCACTATTGTTATTTCACTGCTGCTCCTGCTGCAAACCTTATGTTCATCATTAGAGGGCACTAACTTCCAAACCTTATGTTCATCATTAGAGGGCACTAACTTCCAAACCTTATGTTCATCATTAGAGGGCACTAACTTCCAAACCTTATGTTCATCATTAGAGGGCACTAACTTCCAAACCTTGTGTTCATCATTAGAGGGCACTAACTTCCAAACCTTATGTTCATCATTAGAGGGCACTAACTTCCAAACCTTATGTTCATCATTAGAGGGCACTAACTTCCTAACCTTATGTTCATCATTAGAGGGCACTAACTTCCAAACCTTATGTTTATCATTAGAGGGCACTAACTTCCAAACCTTATGTTCATCATTAGAGGGCACTAACTTCCAAACCTTATGTTCATCATTAGAGGGCACTAACGACCAAACCTTATGTTCATCATTAGAGGGCACTAACTTCCAAACCTTATGTTCATCATTAGAGGGCACTAACGTCCAAACCTTATGTTCATCATTAGAGGGCACTAACTTCCAAACCTTATGTTCATCATTAGAGGGCACTAACTTCCAAACCTTATGTTCATCATTAGAGGGCCCTAACTTCCAAACCTTATGTTCATCATTAGAGGGCACTAACTTCCTAACCTTATGTTCATCATTAGAGGGCACTAACTTCCAAACCTTATGTTCATCATTAGAGGGCACTAACTTCCAAACCTTATGTTCATCATTAGAGGGCACTAACGACCAAACCTTATGTTCATCATTAGAGGGCACTAACTTCCAAACCTTATGTTCATCATTAGAGGGCACTAACGTCCAAACCTTATGTTCATCATTAGAGGGCACTAACTTCCAAACCTTATGTTCATCATTAGAGGGCACTAACTTCCAAACCTTATGTTCATCATTAGAGGGCACTAACTTCCAAACCTTGTGTTCATCATTAGAGGGCATTAACTTCCAAACCTTATGTTCATCATTAGAGGGCACTAACTTCCTAACCTTATGTTCATCATTAGAGGGCACTAACGACCAAACCTTATGTTCATCATTAAAGGGCACCAACATCCAACGTTAGTGTTTCTTCATTAGAGGGCACTAACGACCAAACCTTGTGTTCATCATTAGAGGGCACTAACGACCAAACCTTGTGTTCATCATTAGAGGGCACTAACGACCAAACCTTGTGTTCATCATTAGAGGGCACCAACATCCAACGTTAGTGTTTCTTCAATAGAGGGCACCAACATCCAACGTTAGTGTTCATCATTAGAGGGCACCAACATCCAACGTTAGTGTTCATCATTAGAGGGCACCAGCATCCAACGTTAGTGTTCATCATTAGAGGGCACCAACATCCAACGTTAGTGTTCATCATTAGAGGGCACCAACATCCAACATTAGTGTTCATCATTAGAGGGCACCAACATCCAACATTAGTGTTCATCATTAGAGGGCACCAACATCCAACGTTAGTGTTCATCAATAGAGGGCACCAACATCCAACATTAGTGTTCATCATTAGAGGGCACCAACATCCAACGTTAGTGTTCATCATTAGAGGGCACCAACATCCAACGTTAGTGTTCATCATTAGAGGGCACCAACATCCAACATTAGTGTTTCTTCATTAGAGGGCACCAACATCCAACATTAGTGTTCATCATTAGAGGGCACCAACATCCAACATTAGTGTTTCTTCATTAGAGGGCACCAACATCCAACATTAGTGTTCTTCATTAGAGGGCACCAACATCCAACGTTAGTGTTCATCATTAGAGGGCACCAACATCCAACGTTAGTGTTCATCATTAGAGGGCACCAACATCCAACATTAGTGTTCATCATTAGAGGGCACCAACATCCAACGTTAGTGTTCTTCATTAGAGGGCACCAACATCCAACATTAGTGTTCATCATTAGAGGGCACCAACATCCAACGTTAGTGTTCATCATTAGAGGGCACCAACATCCAACATGTGTGTTTCTTCATTAGAGGGCACCAACATCCAACATTAGTGTTCATCATTAGAGGGCACCAACATCCAACGTTAGTGTTTCTTCATTAGAGGGCACCAACATCCAACGTTAGTGTTCATCATTAGAGGGCACCAACATCCAACGTTAGTGTTCATCATTAGAGGGCACCAACATCCAACGTTAGTGTTCATCATTAGAGGGCACCAACATCCAACATTAGTGTTCATCATTAGAGGGCACCAACATCCAACGTTAGTGTTCATCATTAGAGGGCACCAACATCCAACATTAGTGTTTCTTCATTAGAGGGCACCAACATCCAACGTTAGTGTTCATCATTAGAGGGCACCAACATCCAACATTAGTGTTCATCATTAGAGGGCACCAACATCCAACGTTAGTGTTCATCATTAGAGGGCACCAACATCCAACATTAGTGTTTCTTCATTAGAGGGCACCAACATCCAACGTTAGTGTTCATCATTAGAGGGCACCAACATCCAACATTAGTGTTTCTTCATTAGAGGGCACCAACATCCAACGTTAGTGTTCATCATTAGAGGGCACCAACATCCAACGTTAGTGTTCATCATTAGAGGGCACCAACATCCAACGTTAGTGTTCATCATTAGAGGGCACCAACATCCAATGTTAGTGTTTCTTCATTAGAGGGCACCAACATCCAACGTTAGTGTTTCTTCATTAGAGGGCACCAACATCCAACATTAGTGTTCATCATTAGAGGGCACCAACATCCAACGTTAGTGTTCATCATTAGAGGGCACCAACATCCAACGTTAGTGTTCATCATTAGAGGGCACCAACATCCAACGTTAGTGTTCATCATTAGAGGGCACCAACATCCAACGTTAGTGTTCATCATTAGAGGGCACCAACATCCAACGTTAGTGTTCATCATTAGAGGGCACCAACATCCAACGTTAGTGTTCATCATTAGAGGGCACCAACATCCAACGTTAGTGTTCATCATTAGAGGGCACCAACATCCAACATTAGTGTTCATCATTAGAGGGCACCAACATCCAACGTTAGTGTTCATCATTAGAGGGCACCAACATCCAACGTTAGTGTTCATCAATAGAGGGCACCAACATCCAACGTTAGTGTTTCTTCATTAGAGGGCACCAACATCCAACGTTAGTGTTCATCATTAGAGGGCATCAACATCCAACGTTAGTGTTTCTTCATTAGAGGGCACCAACATCCAACGTTAGTGTTCAACATTAGAGGGCACCAACATCCAACGTTAGTGTTCATCATTAGAGGGCACCAACATCCAACGTTAGTGTTTCTTCATTAGAGGGCACCAACATCCAACGTTAGTGTTCATCATTAGAGGGCACCAACATCCAACGTTAGTGTTCATCATTAGAGGGCACCAACATCCAACGTTAGTGTTCATCATTAGAGGGCACCAACATCCAACGTTAGTGTTCATCATTAGAGGGCACCAACATCCAACATTAGTGTTTCTTCATTAGAGGGCACCAACATCCAACGTTAGTGTTCATCATTAGAGGGCACCAACATCCAACGTTAGTGTTCATCATTAGAGGGCACCAACATCCAACGTTAGTGTTCATCATTAGAGGGCACCAACATCCAACGTTAGTGTTTCTTCATTAGAGGGCACCAACATCCAACGTTAGTGTTCATCATTAGAGGGCACCAACATCCAACGTTAGTGTTCATCATTAGAGGGCACCAACATCCAACATTAGTGTTCATCATTAGAGGGCACCAACATCCAACATTAGTGTTCATCATTAGAGGGCACCAACATCCAACGTTAGTGTTCATCATTAGAGGGCACCAACATCCAACGTTAGTGTTTCTTCAATAGAGGGCACCAACATCCAACATTAGTGTTTCTTCAATAGAGGGCACCAACATCCAACGTTAGTGTTTCTTCATTAGAGGGCACCAGCATCCAACGTTAGTGTTCATCATTAGAGGGCACCAACATCCAACATGTGTGTTTCTTCATTAGAGGGCACCAACATCCAACGTTAGTGTTTCTTCAATAGAGGGCACCAACATCCAACGGTAGTGTTCATCATTAGAGGGCACCAACATCCAACATTAGTGTTCATCATTAGAGGGCACCAACATCCAACATTAGTGTTCATCATTAGAGGGCACCAACATCCAACGTTAGTGTTCATCATTAGAGGGCACCAACATCCAACGTTAGTGTTCATCATTAGAGGGCACCAACATCCAACATGTGTGTTTCTTCATTAGAGGGCACCAACATCCAACATTAGTGTTCATCATTAGAGGGCACCAACATCCAACGTTAGTGTTTCTTCATTAGAGGGCACCAACATCCAACGTTAGTGTTCATCAATAGAGGGCACCAACATCCAACATTAGTGTTCATCATTAGAGGGCACCAACATCCAACGTTAGTGTTCATCATTAGAGGGCACCAACATCCAACGTTAGTGTTCATCATTAGAGGGCACCAACATCCAACATTAGTGTTTCTTCATTAGAGGGCACCAACATCCAACATTAGTGTTCATCATTAGAGGGCACCAACATCCAACATTAGTGTTTCTTCATTAGAGGGCACCAACATCCAACATTAGTGTTCTTCATTAGAGGGCACCAACATCCAACGTTAGTGTTCATCATTAGAGGGCACCAACATCCAACGTTAGTGTTCATCATTAGAGGGCACCAACATCCAACATTAGTGTTCATCATTAGAGGGCACCAACATCCAACGTTAGTGTTCTTCATTAGAGGGCACCAACATCCAACATTAGTGTTCATCATTAGAGGGCACCAACATCCAACGTTAGTGTTCATCATTAGAGGGCACCAACATCCAACATGTGTGTTTCTTCATTAGAGGGCACCAACATCCAACATTAGTGTTCATCATTAGAGGGCACCAACATCCAACGTTAGTGTTTCTTCATTAGAGGGCACCAACATCCAACGTTAGTGTTCATCATTAGAGGGCACCAACATCCAACGTTAGTGTTCATCATTAGAGGGCACCAACATCCAACGTTAGTGTTCATCATTAGAGGGCACCAACATCCAACATTAGTGTTCATCATTAGAGGGCACCAACATCCAACGTTAGTGTTCATCATTAGAGGGCACCAACATCCAACATTAGTGTTTCTTCATTAGAGGGCACCAACATCCAACGTTAGTGTTCATCATTAGAGGGCACCAACATCCAACATTAGTGTTCATCATTAGAGGGCACCAACATCCAACGTTAGTGTTCATCATTAGAGGGCACCAACATCCAACATTAGTGTTTCTTCATTAGAGGGCACCAACATCCAACGTTAGTGTTCATCATTAGAGGGCACCAACATCCAACATTAGTGTTTCTTCATTAGAGGGCACCAACATCCAACGTTAGTGTTCATCATTAGAGGGCACCAACATCCAACGTTAGTGTTCATCATTAGAGGGCACCAACATCCAACGTTAGTGTTCATCATTAGAGGGCACCAACATCCAATGTTAGTGTTTCTTCATTAGAGGGCACCAACATCCAACGTTAGTGTTTCTTCATTAGAGGGCACCAACATCCAACATTAGTGTTCATCATTAGAGGGCACCAACATCCAACGTTAGTGTTCATCATTAGAGGGCACCAACATCCAACGTTAGTGTTCATCATTAGAGGGCACCAACATCCAACGTTAGTGTTCATCATTAGAGGGCACCAACATCCAACGTTAGTGTTCATCATTAGAGGGCACCAACATCCAACGTTAGTGTTCATCATTAGAGGGCACCAACATCCAACGTTAGTGTTCATCATTAGAGGGCACCAACATCCAACATTAGTGTTCATCATTAGAGGGCACCAACATCCAACGTTAGTGTTCATCATTAGAGGGCACCAACATCCAACGTTAGTGTTCATCAATAGAGGGCACCAACATCCAACGTTAGTGTTTCTTCATTAGAGGGCACCAACATCCAACGTTAGTGTTCATCATTAGAGGGCAACAACATCCAACGTTAGTGTTTCTTCATTAGAGGGCACCAACATCCAACGTTAGTGTTCATCATTAGAGGGCACCAACATCCAACGTTAGTGTTCATCATTAGAGGGCACCAACATCCAACGTTAGTGTTTCTTCATTAGAGGGCACCAACATCCAACGTTAGTGTTCATCATTAGAGGGCACCAACATCCAACGTTAGTGTTCATCATCAGAGGGCACCAACATCCAACGTTAGTGTTCATCATTAGAGGGCACCAACATCCAACGTTAGTGTTCATCATTAGAGGGCACCAACATCCAACATTAGTGTTTCTTCATTAGAGGGCACCAACATCCAACGTTAGTGTTCATCATTAGAGGGCACCAACATCCAACGTTAGTGTTCATCATTAGAGGGCACCAACATCCAACGTTAGTGTTCATCATTAGAGGGCACCAACATCCAACGTTAGTGTTTCTTCATTAGAGGGCACCAACATCCAACGTTAGTGTTCATCATTAGAGGGCACCAACATCCAACGTTAGTGTTCATCATTAGAGGGCACCAACATCCAACATTAGTGTTCATCATTAGAGGGCACCAACATCCAACATTAGTGTTCATCATTAGAGGGCACCAACATCCAACGTTAGTGTTCATCATTAGAGGGCACCAACATCCAACGTTAGTGTTTCTTCAATAGAGGGCACCAACATCCAACATTAGTGTTTCTTCAATAGAGGGCACCAACATCCAACGTTAGTGTTTCTTCATTAGAGGGCACCAGCATCCAACGTTAGTGTTCATCATTAGAGGGCACCAACATCCAACATGTGTGTTTCTTCATTAGAGGGCACCAACATCCAACGTTAGTGTTTCTTCAATAGAGGGCACCAACATCCAACGGTAGTGTTCATCATTAGAGGGCACCAACATCCAACATTAGTGTTCATCATTAGAGGGCACCAACATCCAACATTAGTGTTCATCATTAGAGGGCACCAACATCCAACGTTAGTGTTCATCATTAGAGGGCACCAACATCCAACGTTAGTGTTCATCATTAGAGGGCACCAACATCCAACATGTGTGTTTCTTCAATAGAGGGCACCAACATCCAACGTTAGTGTTCATCATTAGAGGGCACCAACATCCAACGTTAGTGTTCATCATTAGAGAGCACCAACATCCAAAATTAGTGTTCTTCATTAGAGGGCACCAACATCCAACGTTAGTGTTCATCATTAGAGGGCACCAACATCCAACATTAGTGTTCTTCATTAGAGGGCACCAACATCCAACGTTAGTGTTCATCATTAGAGGGCACCAACATCCAACATTAGTGTTCTTCATTAGAGGGCACCAACATCCAACGTTAGTGTTCATCATTAGAGGGCACCAACATCCAACGTTAGTGTTCATCATTAGAGGGCACCAACATCCAACGTTAGTGTTCATCATTAGAGGGCACCAACATCCAACGTTAGTGTTCATCATTAGAGGGCACCAGCATCCAACGTTAGTGTTCATCATTAGAGGGCACCAACATCCAACGTTAGTGTTCATCATTAGAGGGCACCAACATCCAACGTTAGTGTTCATCATTAGAGGGCACCAACATCCAACATTAGTGTTTCTTCATTAGAGGGCACCAACATCCAACATTAGTGTTCATCATTAGAGGGCACCAACATCCAACATTAGTGTTTCTTCATTAGAGGGCACCAACATCCAACATTAGTGTTCTTCATTAGAGGGCACCAACATCCAACGTTAGTGTTCATCATTAGAGGGCACCAACATCCAACGTTAGTGTTCATCATTAGAGGGCACCAACATCCAACATTAGTGTTCATCATTAGAGGGCACCAACATCCAACGTTAGTGTTCTTCATTAGAGGGCACCAACATCCAACATTAGTGTTCATCATTAGAGGGCACCAACATCCAACGTTAGTGTTCATCATTAGAGGGCACCAACATCCAACATGTGTGTTTCTTCATTAGAGGGCACCAACATCCAACATTAGTGTTCATCATTAGAGGGCACCAACATCCAACGTTAGTGTTTCTTCATTAGAGGGCACCAACATCCAACGTTAGTGTTCATCATTAGAGGGCACCAACATCCAACGTTAGTGTTCATCATTAGAGGGCACCAACATCCAACGTTAGTGTTCATCATTAGAGGGCACCAACATCCAACATTAGTGTTCATCATTAGAGGGCACCAACATCCAACGTTAGTGTTCATCATTAGAGGGCACCAACATCCAACATTAGTGTTTCTTCATTAGAGGGCACCAACATCCAACGTTAGTGTTCATCATTAGAGGGCACCAACATCCAACATTAGTGTTCATCATTAGAGGGCACCAACATCCAACGTTAGTGTTCATCATTAGAGGGCACCAACATCCAACATTAGTGTTTCTTCATTAGAGGGCACCAACATCCAACGTTAGTGTTCATCATTAGAGGGCACCAACATCCAACATTAGTGTTTCTTCATTAGAGGGCACCAACATCCAACGTTAGTGTTCATCATTAGAGGGCACCAACATCCAACGTTAGTGTTCATCATTAGAGGGCACCAACATCCAACGTTAGTGTTCATCATTAGAGGGCACCAACATCCAATGTTAGTGTTTCTTCATTAGAGGGCACCAACATCCAACGTTAGTGTTTCTTCATTAGAGGGCACCAACATCCAACATTAGTGTTCATCATTAGAGGGCACCAACATCCAACGTTAGTGTTCATCATTAGAGGGCACCAACATCCAACGTTAGTGTTCATCATTAGAGGGCACCAACATCCAACGTTAGTGTTCATCATTAGAGGGCACCAACATCCAACGTTAGTGTTCATCATTAGAGGGCACCAACATCCAACGTTAGTGTTCATCATTAGAGGGCACCAACATCCAACGTTAGTGTTCATCATTAGAGGGCACCAACATCCAACGTTAGTGTTCATCATTAGAGGGCACCAACATCCAACATTAGTGTTCATCATTAGAGGGCACCAACATCCAACGTTAGTGTTCATCATTAGAGGGCACCAACATCCAACGTTAGTGTTCATCAATAGAGGGCACCAACATCCAACGTTAGTGTTTCTTCATTAGAGGGCACCAACATCCAACGTTAGTGTTCATCATTAGAGGGCATCAACATCCAACGTTAGTGTTTCTTCATTAGAGGGCACCAACATCCAATGTTAGTGTTCATCATTAGAGGGCACCAACATCCAACGTTAGTGTTCATCATTAGAGGGCACCAACATCCAACGTTAGTGTTTCTTCATTAGAGGGCACCAACATCCAACGTTAGTGTTCATCATTAGAGGGCACCAACATCCAACGTTAGTGTTCATCATTAGAGGGCACCAACATCCAACGTTAGTGTTCATCATTAGAGGGCACCAACATCCAACGTTAGTGTTCATCATTAGAGGGCACCAACATCCAACATTAGTGTTTCTTCATTAGAGGGCACCAACATCCAACGTTAGTGTTCATCATTAGAGGGCACCAACATCCAACGTTAGTGTTCATCATTAGAGGGCACCAACATCCAACGTTAGTGTTCATCATTAGAGGGCACCAACATCCAACGTTAGTGTTTCTTCATTAGAGGGCACCAACATCCAACGTTAGTGTTCATCATTAGAGGGCACCAACATCCAACGTTAGTGTTCATCATTAGAGGGCACCAACATCCAACATTAGTGTTCATCATTAGAGGGCACCAACATCCAACATTAGTGTTCATCATTAGAGGGCACCAACATCCAACGTTAGTGTTCATCATTAGAGGGCACCAACATCCAACGTTAGTGTTTCTTCAATAGAGGGCACCAACATCCAACATTAGTGTTTCTTCAATAGAGGGCACCAACATCCAACGTTAGTGTTTCTTCATTAGAGGGCACCAGCATCCAACGTTAGTGTTCATCATTAGAGGGCACCAACATCCAACATGTGTGTTTCTTCATTAGAGGGCACCAACATCCAACGTTAGTGTTTCTTCAATAGAGGGCACCAACATCCAACGGTAGTGTTCATCATTAGAGGGCACCAACATCCAACATTAGTGTTCATCATTAGAGGGCACCAACATCCAACATTAGTGTTCATCATTAGAGGGCACCAACATCCAACGTTAGTGTTCATCATTAGAGGGCACCAACATCCAACGTTAGTGTTCATCATTAGAGGGCACCAACATCCAACATGTGTGTTTCTTCAATAGAGGGCACCAACATCCAACGTTAGTGTTCATCATTAGAGGGCACCAACATCCAACGTTAGTGTTCATCATTAGAGAGCACCAACATCCAACATTAGTGTTCTTCATTAGAGGGCACCAACATCCAACGTTAGTGTTCATCATTAGAGGGCACCAACATCCAACATTAGTGTTCTTCATTAGAGGGCACCAACATCCAACGTTAGTGTTCATCATTAGAGGGCACCAACATCCAACATTAGTGTTCTTCATTAGAGGGCACCAACATCCAACGTTAGTGTTCATCATTAGAGGGCACCAACATCCAACGTTAGTGTTCATCATTAGAGGGCACCAACATCCAACGTTAGTGTTCATCATTAGAGGGCACCAACATCCAACGTTAGTGTTCATCATTAGAGGGCACCAGCATCCAACGTTAGTGTTCATCATTAGAGGGCACCAACATCCAACATTAGTGTTCATCATTAGATGGCACCAACATCCAACGTTAGTGTTCATCATTAGAGGGCACCAACATCCAACATTAGTGTTCATCATTAGAGGGCACCAACATCCAACGTTAGTGTTCATCATTAGAGGGCACCAACATCCAACATTAGTGTTTCTTC
The DNA here is from genome assembly GCF_045791955.1 of Oncorhynchus clarkii lewisi. Taxonomy (NCBI): domain Eukaryota; kingdom Metazoa; phylum Chordata; class Actinopteri; order Salmoniformes; family Salmonidae; genus Oncorhynchus; species Oncorhynchus clarkii. The sequence continues at coordinate 18,242 of NW_027258301.1, read as the reverse complement.
ATTAGAGGGCACCAACATCCAACATTAGTGTTTCTTCATTAGAGGGCACCAACATCCAACGTTAGTGTTCATCATTAGAGGGCACCAACATCCAACATTAGTGTTCTTCATTAGAGGGCACCAACATCCAACGTTAGTGTTCATCATTAGAGGGCACCAACATCCAACGTTAGTGTTCATCATTAGAGGGCACCAACATCCAACGTTAGTGTTCATCATTAGAGGGCACCAACATCCAACGTTAGTGTTCATCATTAGAGGGCACCAGCATCCAACGTTAGTGTTCATCATTAGAGGGCACCAACATCCAACGTTAGTGTTCATCATTAGAGGGCACCAACATCCAACGTTAGTGTTCATCATTAGAGGGCACCAACATCCAACATTAGTGTTTCTTCATTAGAGGGCACCAACATCCAACATTAGTGTTCATCATTAGAGGGCACCAACATCCAACATTAGTGTTTCTTCATTAGAGGGCACCAACATCCAACATTAGTGTTCTTCATTAGAGGGCACCAACATCCAACGTTAGTGTTCATCATTAGAGGGCACCAACATCCAACGTTAGTGTTCATCATTAGAGGGCACCAACATCCAACATTAGTGTTCATCATTAGAGGGCACCAACATCCAACGTTAGTGTTCTTCATTAGAGGGCACCAACATCCAACATTAGTGTTCATCATTAGAGGGCACCAACATCCAACGTTAGTGTTCATCATTAGAGGGCACCAACATCCAACATGTGTGTTTCTTCATTAGAGGGCACCAACATCCAACATTAGTGTTCATCATTAGAGGGCACCAACATCCAACGTTAGTGTTTCTTCATTAGAGGGCACCAACATCCAACGTTAGTGTTCATCATTAGAGGGCACCAACATCCAACGTTAGTGTTCATCATTAGAGGGCACCAACATCCAACATTAGTGTTTCTTCATTAGAGGGCACCAACATCCAACGTTAGTGTTCATCATTAGAGGGCACCAACATCCAACATTAGTGTTCATCATTAGAGGGCACCAACATCCAACGTTAGTGTTCATCATTAGAGGGCACCAACATCCAACATTAGTGTTTCTTCATTAGAGGGCACCAACATCCAACGTTAGTGTTCATCATTAGAGGGCACCAACATCCAACATTAGTGTTTCTTCATTAGAGGGCACCAACATCCAACGTTAGTGTTCATCATTAGAGGGCACCAACATCCAACGTTAGTGTTCATCATTAGAGGGCACCAACATCCAACGTTAGTGTTCATCATTAGAGGGCACCAACATCCAATGTTAGTGTTTCTTCATTAGAGGGCACCAACATCCAACGTTAGTGTTTCTTCATTAGAGGGCACCAACATCCAACATTAGTGTTCATCATTAGAGGGCACCAACATCCAACGTTAGTGTTCATCATTAGAGGGCACCAACATCCAACGTTAGTGTTCATCATTAGAGGGCACCAACATCCAACGTTAGTGTTCATCATTAGAGGGCACCAACATCCAACGTTAGTGTTCATCATTAGAGGGCACCAACATCCAACGTTAGTGTTCATCATTAGAGGGCACCAACATCCAACGTTAGTGTTCATCATTAGAGGGCACCAACATCCAACGTTAGTGTTCATCATTAGAGGGCACCAACATCCAACATTAGTGTTCATCATTAGAGGGCACCAACATCCAACGTTAGTGTTCATCATTAGAGGGCACCAACATCCAACGTTAGTGTTCATCAATAGAGGGCACCAACATCCAACGTTAGTGTTTCTTCATTAGAGGGCACCAACATCCAACGTTAGTGTTCATCATTAGAGGGCATCAACATCCAACGTTAGTGTTTCTTCATTAGAGGGCACCAACATCCAATGTTAGTGTTCATCATTAGAGGGCACCAACATCCAACGTTAGTGTTCATCATTAGAGGGCACCAACATCCAACGTTAGTGTTTCTTCATTAGAGGGCACCAACATCCAACGTTAGTGTTCATCATTAGAGGGCACCAACATCCAACGTTAGTGTTCATCATTAGAGGGCACCAACATCCAACGTTAGTGTTCATCATTAGAGGGCACCAACATCCAACGTTAGTGTTCATCATTAGAGGGCACCAACATCCAACATTAGTGTTTCTTCATTAGAGGGCACCAACATCCAACGTTAGTGTTCATCATTAGAGGGCACCAACATCCAACGTTAGTGTTCATCATTAGAGGGCACCAACATCCAACGTTAGTGTTCATCATTAGAGGGCACCAACATCCAACGTTAGTGTTTCTTCATTAGAGGGCACCAACATCCAACGTTAGTGTTCATCATTAGAGGGCACCAACATCCAACGTTAGTGTTCATCATTAGAGGGCACCAACATCCAACATTAGTGTTCATCATTAGAGGGCACCAACATCCAACATTAGTGTTCATCATTAGAGGGCACCAACATCCAACGTTAGTGTTCATCATTAGAGGGCACCAACATCCAACGTTAGTGTTTCTTCAATAGAGGGCACCAACATCCAACATTAGTGTTTCTTCAATAGAGGGCACCAACATCCAACGTTAGTGTTTCTTCATTAGAGGGCACCAGCATCCAACGTTAGTGTTCATCATTAGAGGGCACCAACATCCAACATGTGTGTTTCTTCATTAGAGGGCACCAACATCCAACGTTAGTGTTTCTTCAATAGAGGGCACCAACATCCAACGGTAGTGTTCATCATTAGAGGGCACCAACATCCAACATTAGTGTTCATCATTAGAGGGCACCAACATCCAACATTAGTGTTCATCATTAGAGGGCACCAACATCCAACGTTAGTGTTCATCATTAGAGGGCACCAACATCCAACGTTAGTGTTCATCATTAGAGGGCACCAACATCCAACATGTGTGTTTCTTCAATAGAGGGCACCAACATCCAACGTTAGTGTTCATCATTAGAGGGCACCAACATCCAACGTTAGTGTTCATCATTAGAGAGCACCAACATCCAACATTAGTGTTCTTCATTAGAGGGCACCAACATCCAACGTTAGTGTTCATCATTAGAGGGCACCAACATCCAACATTAGTGTTCTTCATTAGAGGGCACCAACATCCAACGTTAGTGTTCATCATTAGAGGGCACCAACATCCAACATTAGTGTTCTTCATTAGAGGGCACCAACATCCAACGTTAGTGTTCATCATTAGAGGGCACCAACATCCAACGTTAGTGTTCATCATTAGAGGGCACCAACATCCAACGTTAGTGTTCATCATTAGAGGGCACCAACATCCAACGTTAGTGTTCATCATTAGAGGGCACCAGCATCCAACGTTAGTGTTCATCATTAGAGGGCACCAACATCCAACATTAGTGTTCATCATTAGAGGGCACCAACATCCAACGTTAGTGTTCATCATTAGAGGGCACCAACATCCAACATTAGTGTTCATCATTAGAGGGCACCAACATCCAACGTTAGTGTTCATCATTAGAGGGCACCAACATCCAACATTAGTGTTTCTTCATTAGAGGGCACCAACATCCAACATTAGTGTTTCTTCATTAGAGGGCACCAACATCCAACGTTAGTGTTCATCATTAGAGGGCACCAACATCCAACATTAGTGTTTCTTCATTAGAGTGACATTTGCGACACATACTTTGTCTGTAGGATGGAGGGTTGGAGGGATGGCGGGAGGAAGGGAGGGAGACAGATGATGAAGACAGTGCATGATGGCACTTATGATGTCTTAAAATTAAAAATTCTCTTCCTCCTTTGTGTTATTTCTGCAGGCAGAGTGGAGAGAAAGAGGGAGAGAGATATGGAAAGAGAGAGATACGGGGGAAAGATAGAGAGGGAGAGAGAGGCAGAGAAAGTGCCTAAACAGTATTTTTGGCCTATCAGCTTCCCTATCAAACATAAACAGTATATTTGACATCTCAGCTTCCCTATCAAATATAAACAGTATTTTTGGCCTATCAGCTTCCCTATCAAATATAAACAGTATATTTGACATCTCAGCTTCCCTATCAAATATAAACAGTATATTTGACATCTCAGCTTCCCTATCAAATATAAACAGTATATTTGACATCTCAGCTTCCCTATCAAATATAAACAGTATATTTGACATCTCAGCTTCCCTATCAAATATAAACAGTATATTTGACATCTCAGCTTCCCTATCAAATATAAACAGTATATTTGACATCTCAGCTTCCCTATCAAATATAAACAGTATATTTGACATCTCAGCTTCCCTATCAAATATAAACAGTATATTTGACCTCTCAGCTTCCCTATCAAATCAACATATTTCAAGCAGAAAAATAAAACCTGAGGAAAATTAACAACAATGACAAATGGTTTGATGAAGAATGCAAAAACCTAAGAAAGAAATTGAGAATCCTGTCCAACCAAAAACATAGAGACCCAGAAAACCTGAGCCTACGCCTTCACTATGTTGAATCACTAACACAACACAGAAATACACTACGGAAAAACAAGGAACAGCACGTCAGAAATCAGCTCAATGCAAATGAAGAAGCCATAGACTCTAACCACTTCTGGGAAAATTGGAAAATACTAAACAAACAACAACACAAAGAGTTATCTATCCAAAATTGAGATGTTTGGATAAACAACTTCTCCATTATTTTTGGCCCTATATCAAAGAACAAACAGCAAAAACATAGACATGATAAAAAAACAAATCTTAGAATCAACTATTAAAGACGACCAGAACCCACTGGATTCTCCAATTACATTGAATGAACTACAGGACAAAATAAAAACCCTCCAACCCAAAAAAAGCTGGAAGAGTGATACAGGTTTCCCTCAAGAATTTCCCTGTATATCAGAAATCCATCATTCCTTCAATTCTGACTAGTTTCCCAGTCCCTGCTGACGAAAAACAACCCCACAGCATGATGCTGCCACCAGCATTCTTCACTGTAGGGATGGTGTTCTCGGGGTGATGGGAGGTGTTGGGTTTGTGCCAGACATAGCATTTTCCTTGATGGCCAAAAGCTCAATTTTAGTCTCATCTGACCAGAGTACCATCTTCCATATGTTTGGGGTGTTTCCCACATGCCTTTTGGCAAATATCTAATGTGTTTACTAATTTATTTCTTTATGTAATGGCTTTTTTTCTGGCCACTCTTCCATAAAGCCCAGCTCTGTGGAGTGTACGGCTTAAAGTAGTCCTATGGACAGATACTCCAATCTCCTCTGTGGAGCTGTGCAGCTCCTTCAGGGTTATCTTTGGTCTCTTTGTTGCCTCTCTGATTAATTACCCTCCTTGCCTGGTCCGTGAGTTTTGTTGGGCAGCCCTCTCCTGGTAGGTTTGTTGTGGTGCCATATTCTTTCCATTTTTTAATAATGGATTTAATGGTGCTCTGTGGGATGATCAATTTTCAGATATTTTTTATAACCCAACCCTGATCTGTACTTCTCCACAACTTTGTCCCTGACCTGTTTGGAGAGCTCCTTGGTCTTTATGTTACTTGCTTGGTGGTGCTTAGTGGTGTTGCAGACTCTGCGGCTTTTCATATGCTGAGATCATGTGACACTGAGATTGTACACAGGGGGACTTTATTTAACTAATTATGTGACTTCTGGAGGTAATTGGTTGCACCAGATCTTATTTAGGGGCTTCATAGCAAAGGGGAGGGGCTTCATAGCAAAGGGGGTGAATACATACACACACCACTTTTCCTTTTTTTAAATTTTTAGAATTGTTTAATTAAACAAGTAATTTTTTTTCATTTCACTGCACTGATTTGGACTACTTTGTGTCTGTCCATTACATGAAATCCAAATAAAAATCCATTTCAATTACAGGTTGTAATGCAAACAAATTTAACAAAAGCCAAAGGGGATGAATACATATATATATATATATATATATATATATATATACATATACATATACATATATATATATAATATCATACACTGCATTTGAGGAACAATAGGAAAGTCATTCTGTTGTGAAAGATGATAAACTTGTAAACTCTTGAGAAAAGTACCTTTGAATGTTTTGGTACCTACTGGAGAGCTCTTCTTAATTCACACCCATTCAGCATCGATCACACCCTCTTAAGCCTTAGCCCCACCCATTATGCATCGTTCACACCCTCTTAAGCCTTAGCCCCACTCATTCTGCATCGTTCACACCCTCTTAAGCCTTAGCCCCACCCATTCAGCATCGTTCACACCCTCTTAAGCCTTAGCCCCAACCATTCAGCATCGTTCACACCCTCTTAAGCCTTAGCCCCACCCATTCAGCATCGTTCACACCGTCTTAAGCCTTAGCCCCACCCATTCAGCATCGTTCACACCCTCTTAAGCCTTAGCCCCGCCCAGTCTGCATCGTTCACACCCTCTTAAGCCTTAGTCCCACCCATCTCTTTAAAGATTCACGTGAGGTCATGTGCTAAACACTGAGTAGTGTAGTAAAGATTAAGACTAAAAGTGGTAAAAGTAGTAGCCTACAATAAGGAACAATTCCAGCTAAACAGGAAGTGTCCAGATAAAAAACATTTTATAAATATTAGATGCCGCTGACCCAGACACACTTGTCTAAATTGATGAATAAAATAATACACAAACAATATCAGTATCATAGATAGATGAGGTAGTTAGTTATATGTACAGTGGGGCAAAAAAGTATTTAGACAGCCATCAATTGTGCAAGTTCTCCCACTTAAAAAGATGAGAGAGGCCTGTAATTTTCGTCATATGTACACTTCAACTATGACAGACAAAATGAGAAAAAATATCCAGAAAATCACATTGTAGGATTTTTTATGAATTTATTTGCAAATGACGGTGGAAAACAAGTATTTGGTCAATAACAAAAGTTTATCTCAATACTTTGTTATATACCCTTTGTTGGCAATGACAGAGGTCAAACGTTTTCTGTAAGTCTTCACAATTGTACATATACAATAAGGGGTGAAGTTGCTGAGCAGCAGTTCTTGTTTTGGCCACTGCAGTAATCACAATTCAGGTCCACACGTGTTTCCCCAACTCCGTAGTTGGTGAAGAAATGGTGCATTTAGTTGATGACTGCACTGCTGCCTTTGCTGGATGACATGCCTTCATCAATCAAGTAGTTGACTAGTTGTGGTTTTCATTCACAGCAGACACCAAACAAGCCACACTTGCGAGGAGATAAAAAGGAGATGGGACCTGGCTGCATTGGGTCATCGGGTCAGAAGGATAATGCACCTGCAAACAACAAAAGAACATTAACATAAGTTAAATAAAAAGAAAAGGTCATGTAAAACATAATATCATTTTTAATGCATTATCATCAGGTAGGTTTCACTTACCTACAGATGTGCAGAGCAGCAGCACTGCATAAATAAAATAATAATCTTCGAAACATAACACGCAGCCAGACCATTTTTCCTCTGGAAAATACAGAAATAATGTGAAATCAATACAAGCAGTACCACTTGTGTTGGAGGTCAATTAAATCATCAAAACGTGTTGTTTATGCTTCACGTACCAAGTGTTGTCATCGTTTCCATGACGCCACACGGCTGCTTTTGTCACATGGGACGGCAGAAGGTTTCCACCATAGTGTTTGTGTCCTGGGTGGCGTCCTGGTGTTTTTTATGTATTTATTTATTTCACCTTTATTTAACCAGGTAGGCTAGTTGAGAACACCTTTATTTAACCAGGTAGGCTAGTTGAGAACACCTTTATTTAACCAGTAGGCTAGTTGAGAACACCTTTATTTAACCAGGTAGGCTAGTTGAGGACACCTTTATTTAACCAGGTAGGCTAGTTGAGAACACCTTTATTTAACCAGGTAGGCTAGTTGAGAACACCTTTATTTAACCAGGTAGGCTAGTTGAGAACACCTTTATTTAACCAGGTAGGCTAGTTGAGAACACCTTTATTTAACCAGGTAGGCTAGTTGAGGACACCTTTTATTTAACCAGGTAGGCTAGTTGAGAACACCTTTATTTAACCAGGTAGGCTAGTTGAGAACACCTTTATTTAACCAGGTAGGCTAGTTGAGAACACCTTTATTTAACCAGGTAGGCTAGTTGAGAACACCTTTATTTAACCAGGTAGGCTAGTTGAGAACACCTTTATTTAACCAGGTAGGCCAGTTGAGAACACCTTTATTTAACCAGGTAGGCTAGTTGAGAACACCTTTATTTAACCAGGTAGGCTAGTTGAGAACACCTTTATTTAACCAGGTAGGCTAGTTGAGAACACCTTTATTTAACCAGGTAGGCTAGTTGAGAACACCTTTATTTAACCAGGTAGGCTAGTTGAGAACACCTTTATTTAACCAGGTAGGCTAGTTGAGAACACCTTTATTTAACCAGGTAGGCTAGTTGAGAACACCTTTATTTAACCAGGTAGGCTAGTTGAGAACACCTTTATTTAACCAGGTAGGCTAGTTGAGAACACCTTTATTTAACCAGGTAGGCTAGTTGAGAACACCTTTATTTAACCAGGTAGGCTAGTTGAGAACACCTTTATTTAACCAGGTAGGCCAGTTGAGAACACCTTTATTTCACCAGGTAGGCTAGTTGAGAACACCTTTATTTAACCAGGTAGGCTAGTTGAGAACACCTTTATATAACCAGGTAGGCTAGTTGAGAACACCTTTATTTAACCAGGTAGGCCAGTTGAGAACACCTTTATTTAACCAGGTAGGCCAGTTGAGAACACCTTTATTTAACCAGGTAGGCTAGTTGAGAACACCTTTATTTAACCAGGTAGGCTAGTTGAGGACACCTTTATTTAACCAGGTAGGCCAGTTGAGAACACCTTTATTTAACCAGGTAGGCTAGTTGAGGACACCTTTATTTAACCAGGTAGGCTAGTTGAGAACACCTTTATTTAACCAGGTAGGCTAGTTGAGAACACCTTTATTTAACCAGGTAGGCTAGTTGAGGACACCTTTATTTAACCAGGTAGGCCAGTTGAGAACACCTTTATTTAACCAGGTAGGCTAGTTGAGAACACCTTTATTTAACCAGGTAGGCTAGTTGAGAACACCTTTATTTAACCAGGTAGGCTAGTTGAGAACACCTTTATTTAACCAGGTAGGCCAGTTGAGAACACCTTTATTTAACCCGGTAGGCTAGTTGAGGACACCTTTATTTAACCAGGTAGGCTAGTTGAGAACACCTTTATTTAACCAGGTAGGCCAGTTGAGAACACCTTTATTTAACCCGGTAGGCTAGTTGAGGACACCTTTATTTAACCAGGTAGGCTAGTTGAGAACACCTTTATTTAACCAGGTAGGCCAGTTGAGAACACCTGAATTTAACCAGGTAGGCTAGTTGAGGACACCTTTATTTAACCAGGTAGGCCAGTTGAGAACACCTGAATTTAACCAGGTAGGCCAGTTGAGAACACCTTTATTTAACCAGGTAGGCTAGTTGAGAACACCTTTATTTAACCAGGTAGGCTAGTTGAGAACACCTTTATATAACCAGGTAGGCTAGTTGAGAACACCTTTATTTAACCAGGTAGGCTAGTTGAGAACACCTTTATTTAACCAGGTAGGCAAGTTGAGAACACCTTTATTTAACCAGGTAGGCTAGTTGAGAACACCTTTATTTAACCAGGTAGGCTAGTTGAGAACACCTTTATTTAACCAGGTAGGCAAGTTGAGAAGAAGTTCTCATTTACAGCTGCGACCTGGCCAAGATAAAGCAAAGCAGTTCGACACATACAACGACACAGAGTTACACATGGGGTAAAACAAACACACAGTCAATAATACAGTATAAAACAAGTCTATATACGATGTGAGCAAATGAGATGAGAGAAGGGAGGTAAAGGCAAAAAAAGGCCATGGTGGCGAAGTAAATACAATATAGCAAGTAAAACACTGGAATGGTAGATTTGCAGTGGAAGAATGTGCAAAGTAAAAATAAAAATAATGGGGTGCAAAGGAGAAAAATAACTCTGCGTAGTTGTTGATGAAGTTCACCACTCGCTGCAAGTCCTCATGACTTCAGGTGTAACCCGTGCTTGTTTGGGTCAGCTCTCTTTCTGATGGGAGGCATTAGACCCTTCTCCTTGTATGAGGAGAGTCAGGTGTGTTCTACAGGTCTTTCTGATGGGAGGCATTAGACCATTCTCCTTGTATGAGGAGAGTCAGGTGTGTTCTACAGGTCTTTCTGATGGGAGGCATTAGACCATTCTCCTTGTATGACTGGTGGAGGAGAGTCAGGTGTGTTCTACAGGTCTTTCTGATGGGAGGCATTAGACCATTCTCCTTGTGTGACTGGTGGAGGAGAGACAGGTGTGTTCTACAGGTCTTTCTGATGGGAGGCATTAGACCATTCTCCTTGTGTGACTGGTGGAGGAGAGACAGGTGTGTTCTACAGATCTTTCTGATGGGAGGCATTAGACCATTCTCCTTGTGTGACTGGTGGAGGAGAGACAGGTGTGTTCTACAGGTCTTTCTGATGGGAGGCATTAGACCATTCTCCTTGTGTGACTGGTGGAGGAGAGTCAGGTGTGTTCTACAGGTCTTTCTGATGGGAGGCATTAGACCATTCTCCTTGTGTGACTGGTGGAGGAGAGTCAGGCGTGTTCTACTGATGCTGAAAAACAAACTCAACAAATATTTTGGAATTATTACACAATACAGTGGCAAGACAAAGATGACTGCAAGAGCACAGCGCCGAATGCTCAACGAGGTTAAGAAGAATCCTAGAGTGTCAGCTTAAGATTTACAGAAATCCCTGGAACATGCTAACAACTCTGTTGATGAGTCTACGATACGTAAAACAATAAACAAGAATGGCGTTCATGGGGAGGACACCACGGAAGAAGCCATTGCTGTCCAAAAAAAAACATTGCTGCATATCTGAAGTTTGCAAAAGAGCACTTGGATGTTCCACAGCGCTTCTGGCAAAAATATTTTGTGGACAGATGAAACTACAGTTGAGTTGTTTGGAAGGAACACAACACTATGTGTGGAGAAAAAAAGGCACAGCACACGGACGTCAAAACCGACTGTAAAGTATGGTGGAGGGAGCAGCATGGTTTGGAGTTGCTTTGCTGCCTCAGGGCCTGGACAGCTTCCTATCATCAAAGGAAAAATGAATTCCCAAGTTTATCAAGACATTTTGCAGGATATTGTTTTTTTGATTGAGGATTGGCTGCCATTTGTCCATAATAATCTGACCGTCTATTTAGGCTATACCTCATTACTATGGGTGCCTCAGTACTACTGCATTTTAGGCTATAATTCCACCAATTGAAGCTCAACAGAAGTTTGGTGATGCAACAGGACAGTGACCCAAAACACAGATGTAAATCAACAACAAAATGACTTCAACAGAGGAAAATATACCTTCTGGAGTGGGCCGGTCAAAGTCCCGACCACAACCCGATTGAGATGCTGTGGCATGACCTCAAGAGAGCAGTTCACACCAGACATCCCAAGAATATTGCTGAACTGAAACAATTTTGTAAAGAGGAATGGTCCAAAATTACTCTTGACCGTTGTGCAGGTCTGATCCGCAACTACAGAAAATGATTGGTTGAGGTTATTGCTGCCAAAGGAGAAAAACTAGTTATTAAATCCACATTTTATGACCAATTTATGCAGATATCCAGGTATTTCCAAAGGGTTCACATACTTTTTCCTGGCTAACTTGTTGGGTCATGTAATCATCTGGCAAACTGGAGTCTTTTGTTTAGATATGCCAGCTAAACAATGAACCGTAATCCTAATCCATAGAGTAGTAGCAATACAAACGGATTGTCATAGCTAGCTAAAGTTAACCAAATAACTTCAATGTTTGCTAGTTAGCTGGCTAACATTAGGTTATATCAGTAGCAATGTGAAATGGCAGTATGAGAACATTACTACACACAGATCATAAATGTAATGTTAGCTAGCATAGATAATAACAGAGAGTAGCAGCAGCATAGTAGGGGGGGGGGATTAAATGGTCTGGTTGGCCATTTGATTAGCTGTTAAGGAGTCTTATTGCTTGGGGGTAGAAGGATTCTGTTTAGAAGCCTCTTGGACCTAGACTTGGCACTCCGGTACTACTTGCCGTGCGGTAGCAGAGATAACAATCTATGACTAGGGTGGCTGGTGTCTTTGACCATTTTTAGGGCCTTCCTCTGACAACGCCTGGTATAGAGGTCCTGGGTGGCAGAAAGCTCGGCACAGGTGATATACTGGGCCGTACGCACTACCCTCTGTAGTGCCTTGCGGTCGGAGGCAGAGTAGTTGACATACCAGGCAGTGATGCAACCCGTCAGGATGCTCTCGATGGTGCAGCTGTAAAACCTTTTGAGGATCTGAAGACCCATGCCAAATGTTTTCAGTCTCCTGAGGGGGAGCAGGTTTTGTCGTGCCCTCTTCACGACTGTCTTGGTGTGCTTGGACCATGTCAGTTTGTTGTTGATGTAGACGCCAAGGAACTCGAAGCTCTCAAGCTGCTCCACTACAGCCCCGTCAATGAGAATGGTGTTGTGCTTGGTCCTCCTTTTCCTGTAGTCCACAATCATCTCCTTTGTCTTGATCACGTTGAGGGAGAGGTTGTTGTCCTTGCACCACGCGGTCAGGTCTCTGACCTCCTCCCTATAGGCTGTCTCATCGTTGTCAGTGATCAGGCCTAACACTGTTGTGTCATCGGCAAACTTAATGATGGTGTTCGAGTCGAGCCTGGCCGTGCAATCATGAGTGAACAGGGAGTACAGGAGGGAACTGAGCGCGCACCCCTGAGGGGCCCCCGTGTTGAGGATCAGTGCCACCTGGGGGTGGCCTGTCAGGAAGTTCAGGATCCAGTTGCAGAGGATCTATTTATTCCCAGGGTCCTCAGTTTAGTGATGAGCTTTGAGGGCACTATGGTGTTGAACGCTGAGCAGTGGTCAATGAACAGCATTCTCACATAGGTGTTCCTTTTATCCAGGTGTGAAAGTGTGGAATGAAATAGAGGTTGCATCATCTATGGATCTGTTGGTGCGGTATGCAAATTGGAGTGGGTCTAGTGTTTCTGGGTTAAGGGAGTAGATGTGAGCCATGACCTAGTTGACTATTTTATACAATGTTGCACTACACATTTTAAAAAAGCAGCATTAGACATGATTACCTAAACAAAACTGACCAGCTCAAATAGACAAAAGCGTGCTATTTGGCAGACCAATCCCAACTCATCTCTTGACATATCCAGCCCACTCATTATCTCAACCATTATCTCAACCAATCATGGGTAGCGCGAAGGTTGCTGACTTTATCTATGGCCAACTAGGCTCATTATTTAACAATTTTATTCATATTTACAGATGGTATACAAGTTTGTTATTAAGGCACATGAAAGTTCACATGTTCGAGAAGGAATTTCCCCCAAAAAAAATTTGAATAAAAAATAATTGTTACATTCCAACAGCTCTCCTGTGAAGTAGCGACCTGTAACATATGCCCAGTTTCCTGAAACGGGTCACATATAGAGCTCAAAACTTCCAAATTGGCTAAACTTCAAATCTTTAACATCATCCTCAGCGGCATCTACCCCAATATTTGGAACCAAGGACTGATCACCCCAATCCACAAAAAGTGGAGACGAATTTGACCCCAACAGGGGTCAACAGCAATCTTGGGGAAATCCTCTGCATTATCATTAAAAACAGACTTGTACATGTCCTCTGTGGAAACAATGTACTGAGCAAATGTCAAATTGACTTACCAAATGACCATATGACAGACCACGTATTCAACCTGCACACCCCCCAATTGAGACTTCTCATGCTTTGTTGATGACGGTCAGCTGTACAAATCTATGGGAAGTGGTGTTGGGGTAAAAACATATGACATTTTAAAATCCATGTACACAAACAATAGGTCTGATGTTAAAATTGGAAAAAAAACTTGATTTGGCAATGTTAACATTTGTGTTTCCCATGCCGAGAGAGAGAGAGAGAGAGAGAGAGAGAGAATATTGATCTTCATGAAATATGACACAAATTAAGTGGAGCATAGAAATTAGTTTAGATCAAAGATGGTGCCTGTCATTAAATTAGTTTAGATCAAAGCTGTGGTCTGTCATTAAATGATGTATGCTGTGCATAGATAGCTAAGTAGTTCACTCTTTCCTTCAACTCCCTCGTTCCCTCCTCTCTCTCTCTCTCTCTCCCTTCCCTCTTCTCTCTCTCTCTCTCTCTCTCTCTCTCTCTCTCTCCCTCCCTTCCCTCTATCTCTCTCTCTCTCCCTCCCCTCTTCTCTCTTTCTCTCCCCCTCTCTATCTATCTCTCTCTCTCTCTCTCCCTCCCTTCCCTCTTCTCTCTCTCTCTCTATCTCTCTCTCTCTCCCTCCCCTCTTCTCTCTTTCTCTCCCCCCTCTCTCTATCTCTCTCTCTCCCTCTCTCCCGTCTTTGTCTCTCTCTAGCTACCTCCTCCTAGTATGAGTGAATATGACATGTTTTCTCTTGTTGGGTATTATTTATGTATGTTTTACCATTCCTCCTTTTAATATCAAACAATATGATCTGTGATCTGTCAAAATACAGGAAACTGCCAAAGTACCTGAAACACCAACATAAAGAGTATTTAATAGGGCGTGAGGCCACCACGAGCCAGAACCGCATCTAAGCCAGAATATCTTCTATCTTCACCTTGGCCTATATCTTCTATCTTCACCTTGGCCTATATCTTCTATCTTCACCTTGGCCTATATCTTCTATCTTCACCTTGGCTTATATCTTCTATCTTCACCTTGGCCTATATCTTCTATCTTCACCTTGGCTTATATCTTCTATCTTCACCTTGGCCTATATCTTCTATCTTCACCTTGGCCTATATCTTCTATCTTCACCTTGGCTTATATCTTCTATCTTCACCTTGGCCTATATCTTCTATCTTCACCTTGGCCTATATCTTCCATCTTCACCTTGGCCTATATCTTCCATCTTCACCTTGGCCTATATCTTCCATCTTCACCTTGGCCTATATCTTCCATCTTCACCTTGGCCTATATCTTCCATCTTCACCTTGGCCTATATCTTCCATTTCACCTTGGCCTATATCTTCCATCTTCACCTTGGCCTATATCTTCCATCTTCACCTTGGCCTATATCTTCCATCTTCACCTTGGCATATATCTTCCATCTTCACCTTGGCCTATATCTTCCATCTTCACCTTGGCCTATATCTTCCATTTGCACCTTGGCCTATATCTTCCATCTTCACCTTGGCCTATATCTTCCATCTTCACCTTGGCCTATATCTTCCATCTTCACCTTGGCCTATATCTTCCATCTTCACCTTGGCCTATATCTTCCATCTTCACCTTGGCCTATATCTTCCATCTTCACCTTGGCCTATATCTTCCATCTTCACCTTGGCCTATATCTTCCATCTTCACCTTGGCCTATATCTTCCATCTTCACCTTGGCCTATATCTTCCATCTTCACCTTGGCCTATATCTTCCATCTTCACCTTGGCCTATATCTTCCATCTTCACCTTGGCCTATATCTTCCATCTTCACCTTGGCCTATATCTTCCATCTTTACCTTGGCCTATATCTTCCATCTTCACCTTGGCCTATATCTTCCATCTTCACCTTGGCCTATATCTTCTATCTTCACCTTGGCCTATATCTTCTATCTTCACCTTGGCCTATATCTTCTATCTTCACCTTGGCCTATATCTTCCATCTTCACCTTGGCCTATATCTTCCATTTTCACCTTGGCCTATATCTTCTATCTTCACCTTGGCCTATATCTTCTATCTTCACCTTGGCCTATATCTTCTATCTTCACCTTGGCCTATATCTTCTATCTTCACCTTGGCCTATATCTTCTATCTTCACCTTGGCCTATATCTTCTATCTTCACCTTGGCCTATATATTCTATCTTCACTTTGGCCTATATCTTCTATATTCACCTTGGCCTATATCTTCTATCTTCACCTTGGCCTATATCTTCTATCTTCACCTTGGCCTATATCGTCTATCTTCACCTTGGCCTATATCGTCTATCTTCACCTTGGCCTATATCTTCTATCTTCACCTTGGCCTATATCTTCTATCTTCACCTTGGCATATATTCACCAAGTGTCTGGATCTCTATCGGAGGAATGGAACACCTTTCTTTAAGAAATTCCATAATTTGGTGTTTTGTCGATGGTGGTAGAAAACGCTGTCTGAGGCGGCGCTCCAGAATCTCCCACAAGGGTTCAATTAGGTTGAGGTCTAACGACCGAGACGGCTTTTGGCATATGGTTTACATCGTTGTCATGTCCTTCAAACCTTTCAGTGACCACTCGTATCCAGTGGATGGGGGGGCATTGTTGTTCTGGGGGCAAAGCCATGGTAGTCAAAATAATAATGAATAATGATTTTATACATGACCCTAAGCATGATGGGATGTTTATTGAGTAATTAACTGAGGAACCACACGTGTGTGGAAGCACCTGTTTTGAATATACTTTGTATCCTTCATTAACTCAAGTGTTTCCAAAATCTTGGCAGTTACCTATTTAACCTTTGAAAACTATGATTGAGCAAATGTTTTCTGTCTGACGCGATGGTTTTAATTGAGTGCATAATTTACAGAAGAGTTGTGTTTGTGTCTCTCTGCTATCCCTCTCTGTGTGGGAGTCTATGTGTCTGTGTGTGTGTACATGTTCTTGTGAGTGAGTATAATCTTGTTCCCAAGAAAGCTAAGGTAACTGAGCTAAATGACTACCGCCCCGTAGCACTCACATCCGTCATCATGAAGTGCTTTGAGAGACTAGTCAAGGACCATATCACCTCCACCCTACCTGACACCCTAGACCCACTCCAATTTGCTTACCGCCCAAATAGGTCCACAGACGATGCAATCTCAACCACACTGCACACTGCCCTAACCCATCTGGACAAGAGGAATACCTATGTGAGAATGCTGTTCATCGACTACAGCTCGGCATTCAACACCATAGTACCCTCCAAGCTCGTCATCAAGCTCGAGACCCTGGGTCTCGACCCCGCCCTGTGCAACTGGGTACTGGACTTCCTGACGGGCCGCCCCCAGGTGGTGAGGGTAGGCAACAACATCTCCTCCCCGCTGATCCTCAACACTGGGGCCCCACAAGGTTGCGTTCTGAGCCCTCTCCTGTACTCCCTGTTCACCCACGACTGCGTGGCCACGCACGCCTCCAACTCAATCATCAAGTTTGCGGACGACACAACAGTGGTAGGCTTGATTACCAACAACGATGAGACGGCCTACAGGGAGGAGGTGAGGGCCCTCGGAGTGTGGTGTCAGGAAAACAACCTCACACTCAACGTCAACAAAACTAAGGAGATGATTGTGGACTTCAGGAAACAGCAGAGGGAACACCCCCCTATCCACATCGATGGAACAGTAGTGGAGAGGGTAGCAAGTTTTAAGTTCCTCGGCATACACATCACAGACAAACTGAATTGGTCCACTCACACAGACAGCATCGTGAAGAAGGCGCAGCAGCGCCTCTTCAACCTCAGGAGGCTGAAGAAATTCGGCTTGTCACCAAAAGCACTCACAAACTTCTACAGATGCACAATCGAGAGCATCCTGGCGGGCTGTATCACCGCCTGGTATGGCAACTGCACCGCCCTCAACCGTAAGGCTCTCCAGAGGGTAGTGAGGTCTGCACAACGCATCACCGGGGGCAAACTACCTGCCCTCCAGGACACCTACACCACCCGATGTCACAGGAAGGCCATAAAGATCATCAAGGACATCAACCACCCGAGCCACTGCCTGTTCACCCCGCTATCATCCAGAAGGCGAGGTCAGTACAGGTGCATCAAAGCTGGGACCGAGAGACTGAAAAACAGCTTCTATCTCAAGGCCATCAGACTGTTAAACAGCCACCACTAACACTGAGTGGCTGCTGCCAACACACTGACACTGACTCAACTCCAGCCACTTTAATAATGGGAATTGATGGGAAATGATGTAAATATATCACTAGCCACTTTAAACAATGCTACCTTATATAAATGTTACTTACCCTACATTATTCATCTCATACGCATACGTATATACTGTACTCTATATCATCGACGGTATCCTTATGTAATACATGTATCACTAGCCACTTTATACTATACTATGCCACTTTGTTTACATACTCATCTCATTTGTACATACTGTACCCGATACCATCTACTGTATCTTGCCTATGCTGCTCTGTACCATCACTCATTCATATATCCTTATGTACATATTCTTTATCCCCTTACACTGTGTACAAGACAGTAGTTTGGAATTG
>NW_027258300.1:0-86101 GCF_045791955.1 Oncorhynchus clarkii lewisi | reverse complement strand
CGATTTTTTCCCGATTTTTCCCGATTTTTTCCCGATTTTTCCCCGATTATTTCCCGATTTTTTCCGATTTTTTCCCGATTTTTCCCGATTTTTTCCCGATTTTTCCCCGATTATTTCCCGATTTTTTCCGATTTTTTCCTCGATTTTTTCCCGATTTTTCCCGATTTTTTCCGATTTTTTCCCCGATTTTTCCCGATTTTTTCCCGATTTTTTCCCGATTTTTTCCCCGATTTTTTCCCGATTTTTTCCCCGATTTTTTCCCCGATTTTTTCCCCGATTTTTCCCGATTTTTTCCGATTTTTTCCGATTTTTTCCCGATTTTTTCCCGATTTTTTCCCGATTTTTTCCCGATTTTTTCCCGATTTTTTCCCGATTTTTTCCCGATTTTTTCCCGATTTTTTCCCGATTTTTTCCCGATTTTTTCCCGATTTTTTCCCGATTTTTTCCCGATTTTTTCCCGATTTTTCCCGATTTTTTCCCGATTTTTCCCGATTTTTCCCGATTTTTTCCCGATTATTTCCCGATTTTTTCCGATTTTTTCCGATTTTTTCCCGATTTTTCCCCGATTTTTTCCCGATTTTTTCCCGATTTTTTCCCGATTTTTCCCCGATTATTTCCCGATTTTTTCCGATTTTTTCCTCGATTTTTTCCCGATTTTTTCCCGATTTTTTCCGATTTTTTCCGATTTTTTCCGATTTTTTCCCGATTTTTTCCCGATTTTTCCCGATTTTTTCCCGATTTTTTCCCGATTTTTTCCCCGATTTTTTCCCGATTTTTTCCCGATTTTTTCCCCGATTTTTTCCCCGATTTTTTCTCCGATTTTTTCCGATTTTTTCTCCGATTTTTTCCCGATTTTTTCCCCGATTTTTTCCCCGATTTTTTCCGATTTTTTCTCCGATTATTTCCCCGATTATTTCCCGATTTTTTCCCCGATTTTTTCCCGATTTTTTCCCAATTTTTTCCGATTTTTTCCCGATTTTTTCCCGATTTTTTCCCGATTTTTTCCCGATTTTTTCCCAATTTTTTCCGATTTTTTCCGATTTTTTCCTCGATTTTTTCCCCGATTTTTCCCGATTTTTTCCCGATTTTTTCCCGATTTTTTCCCGATTTTTTCCCGATTTTTTCCCGATTTTTTCCCGATTTTTCCCGATTTTTTCCCGATTTTTTCCCGATTTTTCCCGATTTTTTCCCGATTTTTTCCCCGATTTTTTCCCGATTTTTTCCCGATTTTTCCCGATTTTTCCCGATTTTTCCCGATTTTTTCCCGATTTTTTCCCGATTTTTTCCCCGATTTTTTCCCGATTTTTTCCGATTTTTCCCCGATTTTTTCCCGATTTTTTCCCGATTTTTTCCCCCGATTTTTTCCGATTTTTTCCCGATTTTTTTTTTCCCGATTTTTTCCCGATTTTTCCCCGATTTTTTCCCGATTTTTTCCCAATTTTTTCCGATTTTTTCCGATTTTTTCCTCGATTTTTTCCCCGATTTTTCCCGATTTTTTCCCGATTTTTTCCCGATTTTTTCCCGATTTTTTCCCCGATTTTTTCCCGATTTTTTCCCAATTTTTTCCGATTTTTTCCGATTTTTTCCCCGATTTTTTCCCGATTTTTTCCCGATTTTTTCCCCGATTTTTTCCCGATTTTTTCCCGATTTTTTCCCGATTTTTTCCCGATTTTTTCCCGATTTTTTCCCGATTTTTTCCCGATTTTTTCCCGATTTTTCCCGATTTTTTCCGATTTTTCCCGATTTTTTCCCGATTTTTCCCGATTTTTTCCCGATTTTTCCCGATTTTTTCCCGATTTTTTCCCGATTTTTTCCCCGATTTTTTCCCGATTTTTTCCGATTTTTTCCCCGATTTTTTCCCGATTTTTTCCGATTTTTTCCCGATTTTTTCCCCGATTTTTTCCCGATTTTTTCCGATTTTTTCCCGATTTTTTCCCGATTTTTTCCCGATTTTTCCCGATTTTTTCCGATTTTTTCCCCGATTTTTTCCGATTTTTTCCTCGATTTTTTCCCGATTTTTCCCGATTTTTTCCGATTTTTTCCGATTTTTTCCGATTTTTTCCCCGATTTTTTCCCCGATTTTTCCCGATTTTTTCCCGATTTTTTCCCGATTTTTTCCCGATTTTTTCCCGATTTTTTCCCGATTTTTTCCCCGATTTTTTCCCGATTTTTTCCCGATTTTTTCCGATTTTTTCCCGATTTTTTCCCGATTTTTTCCCGATTTTTTCCCGATTTTTTCCCAATTTTTTCCGATTTTTTCCCGATTTTTTCCCCGATTTTTTCCCGATTTTTCCCGATTTTTTCCCGATTTTTTCCGATTTTTTCCCGATTTTTTCCCGATTTTTTCCCGATTTTTTCCCGATTTTTTCCCGATTTTTTCCCGATTTTTTCCCGATTTTTCCCGATTTTTTCCCGATTTTTTCCGATTTTTTCCCCGATTTTTTCCCGATTTTTTCCCGATTTTTTCCCGATTTTTTCCCGATTTTTTCCCGATTTTTTCCCGATTTTTTCCCGATTTTTCCCGATTTTTCCCGATTTTTCCCGATTTTTTCCCCGATTATTTCCCGATTTTTTCCGATTATTTCCCAATTTTTCCCGATTTTTCCCGATTTTTCCCGATTTTTTCCCCGATTTTTTCCCGATTTTTTCCCCGATTTTTTCCCGATTTTTTCCGATTTTTCCCCGATTTTTTCCCGATTTTTCCCGATTTTTTCCCGATTTTTCCCCGATTTATTTCCCGATTTTTTCCGATTTTTTCCC
Source organism: Oncorhynchus clarkii lewisi (assembly GCF_045791955.1). NCBI lineage: Eukaryota > Metazoa > Chordata > Actinopteri > Salmoniformes > Salmonidae > Oncorhynchus > Oncorhynchus clarkii. Next base: position 83,341 of record NW_027258300.1, on the reverse strand, counting down.
CGATTTTTCCCGATTTTTTCCCGATTTTTCCCCGATTATTTCCCGATTTTTTCCGATTTTTTCCCCGATTTTTCCCGATTTTTTCCCGATTTTTCCCCGATTATTTCCCGATTTTTTCCGATTTTTTCCTCGATTTTTTCCCGATTTTTCCCGATTTTTTCCGATTATTTCCCCGATTATTTCCCGATTTTTTCCCCGATTTTTTCCCGATTTTTTCCCAATTTTTTCCGATTTTTTCCCCGATTTTTTCCCCGATTTTTTCCCCGATTTTTCCCGATTTTCCCCGATTTTTTCCGATTTTTTCCCGATTTTTTCCCGATTTTTCCCGATTTTTTCCCGATTTTTTCCCGATTTTTTCCCGATTTTTCCCGATTTTCCCCGATTTTTTCCGATTTTTTCCCCGATTTTTTCCCGATTTTTTCCCGATTTTTTCCCGATTTTTTCCCGATTTTTCCCCGATTTTTTCCCGATTTTTCCCGATTTTTCCCGATTTTTTCCCCGATTATTTCCCGATTTTTTCCGATTATTTCCCGATTTTTTCCCGATTTTTCCCGATTTTTTCCCGATTTTTTCCCGATTTTTTCCCGATTTTTCCCCGATTATTTCCCGATTTTTTCCGATTTTTTCCTCGATTTTTTCCCGATTTTTCCCGATTTTTTCCGATTTTTTCCGATTTTTTCCGATTTTTTCCCCGATTTTTTCCCGATTTTTCCCGATTTTTTCCCGATTTTTTCCCGATTTTTTCCCGATTTTTTCCCCGATTTTTTCCCGATTTTTTCCCCGATTTTTTCCCCGATTTTTTCTCCGATTTTTTCCGATTTTTTCTCCGATTTTTTCCCGATTTTTTCCCCGATTTTTTCCGATTTTTCCGATTTTTTCTCCGATTATTTCCCCGATTATTTCCCGATTTTTTCCCCGATTTTTTCCCGATTTTTTCCCAATTTTTTCCGATTTTTTCCCCGATTTTTTCCCGATTTTTTCCCGATTTTTTCCCGATTTTTTCCCAATTTTTTCCGATTTTTTCCGATTTTTTCCTCGATTTTTTCCCCGATTATTTCCCGATTTTTTCCCGATTTTTTCCCGATTTTTTCCCGATTTTTTCCCGATTTTTTCCCGATTTTTTCCCGATTTTTCCCGATTTTTTCCCGATTTTTCCCGATTTTCCCAATTTTTCCCGATTTTTCCCGATTTTTCCCGATTTTTTCCCCGATTTTTCCCCGATTTTTCCCGATTTTTCCCGATTTTTTCCCCGATTTTTTCCCGATTTTTTCCCCGATTTTTTCCCGATTTTTTCCGATTTTTCCCCGATTTTTTCCCGATTTTTTCCCCGATTTTTTCCCCGATTTCTTCCGATTTTTTCCCGATTTTTCCCGATTTTTTCCCGATTTTTCCCCGATTATTTCCCGATTTTTTCCCAATTTTTTCCGATTTTTTCCGATTTTTTCCTCGATTTTTTCCCCGATTATTTCCCGATTTTTTCCCGATTTTTTCCCGATTTTTTCCCGATTTTTTCCCGATTTTTTCCCGATTTTTTCCCAATTTTTTCCGATTTTTTCCGATTTTTTCCTCGATTTTTTCCCCGATTATTTCCCGATTTTTTCCCGATTTTTTCCCGATTTTTTCCCGATTTTTTCCCGATTTTTTCCCGATTTTTTCCCGATTTTTTTTTTTCCCGATTTTTCCCGATTTTCCCAATTTTTCCCGATTTTTCCCGATTTTTCCCGATTTTTTCCCCGATTTTTCCCCGATTTTTCCCGATTTTTCCCGATTTTTTCCCCGATTTTTTCCCGATTTTTTCCCCGATTTTTTCCCGATTTTTTCCGATTTTTCCCGATTTTTTCCCGATTTTTTCCCCGATTTTTTCCCCGATTTTTTCCGATTTTTTCCCGATTTTTCCCGATTTTTTCCCGATTTTTCCCCGATTATTTCCCGATTTTTTCCGATTTTTTCCTCGATTTTTTCCCGATTTTTCCCGATTTTTTCCGATTTTTTCCGATTTTTTCCGATTTTTTCCCCGATTTTTTCCAGATTTTTTCCCGATTTTTTCCCGATTTTTTCCGATTTTTTCCCGATTTTTTCCCCGATTTTTTCCCGATTTTTTCCCGATTTTTTCCCGATTTTTTCCCGATTTTTCCCGATTTTTTCCCGATTTTTTCCCGATTTTTTCCCGATTTTTTCCCGATTTTTCCCGATTTTTTCCCGATTTTTTCCGATTTTTTCCCCGATTTTTCCCGATTTTTTCCCGATTTTTTCCCGATTTTTCCCCGATTTTTCCCGATTTTTCCCGATTTTTTCCCCGATTATTTCCCGATTTTTTCCGATTATTTCCCAATTTTTCCCGATTTTTCCCGATTTTTCCCGATTTTTTCCCCGATTTTTTCCCGATTTTTTCCCCGATTTTTTCCCGATTTTTTCCGATTTTTCCCGATTTTTTCCCGATTTTTCCCCGATTTTTTCCCGATTTTTTCCGATTTTTTCCCGATTTTTCCCGATTTTTTCCCGATTTTTCCCCCCGATTTTTTCCGATTTCCCGATTTTTTCCCGATTTTTTCCCCCGATTTTTTCCCGATTTTTTCCCGATTTTTTCCCGATTTTTTCCGATTTTTTCCCGATTTTTTCCCGATTTTTTCCCGATTTTTTCCCGATTTTTTCCCCGATTTTTTTTCCCGATTTTTTCCCGATTTTTTCCCGATTTTTTCCCGATTTTTTCCGATTTTTTCCCCGATTTTTTCCCGATTTTTTCCCCGATTTTTCCCGATTTTTTCCCGATTTTTTCCGATTTTTTCCCGATTTTTTCCCGATTTTTTCCCGATTTTTTCCCGATTTTTTCCCGATTTTTTCCCGATTTTTTCCCGATTTTTTTTTCCCCGATTTTTTCCGATTTTTTCCCCGATTTTTTCCCGATTTTTTCCCGATTTTTTCCCGATTTTTTCCCGATTTTTTCCCGATTTTTTCCCGATTTTTTCCCGATTTTTTCCCGATTTTTCCCGATTTTTCCCGATTTTTTCCCGATTTTTTCCCGATTTTTTCCGATTTTTTTTTTTCCCGATTTTTTCCCGATTTTTTTTCCCCCGATTTTTTCCCCGATTTTTTCCCGATTTTTTCCCGATTTTTTCCCCGATTTTTTCCCCCGATTTTTTCCCGATTTTTTCCCGATTTTTCCCGATTTTTTCCCGATTTTTCCCGATTTTTTCCCGATTTTTTCCGATTTTTTCCCCGATTTTTCCCGATTTTTTCCCGATTTTTCCCCGATTTTTTCCCGATTTTTTCCGATTTTTTCCCGATTTTTCCCGATTTTTTCCCGATTTTTCCCCGATTTTTTCCCGATTTTTTCCGATTTTTTCCTCGATTTTTTCCCGATTTTTCCCGATTTTTTCCCGATTTTTTCCCCGATTTTTCCCGATTTTTTCCCGATTTTTTCCCGATTTTTTCCCAATTTTTTCCGATTTTTTCCCCGATTTTTTCCCCGATTTTTTCCCGATTTTTCCCGATTTTTTTTTTCCGATTTTTTCCCGATTTTTTCCCGATTTTTCCCGATTTTTTCCCCCGATTTTTTCCCGATTTTTTCCCGATTTTTCCCGATTTTTTCCCGATTTTTTCCGATTTTTTCCCGATTTTTTCCCGATTTTTTCCCGATTTTTTCCCGATTTTTTCCCGATTTTTTCCCGATTTTTTCCCGATTTTTCCCGATTTTTTCCCGATTTTTTCCCCGATTATTTCCCGATTTTTTCCGATTTTTTCCCGATTTTTTCCCGATTTTTCCCGATTTTTTCCCGATTTTTTCCCGATTTTTTCCCGATTTTTCCCCGATTATTTCCCGATTTTTTCCGATTTTTTCCTCGATTTTTTCCCGATTTTTCCCGATTTTTTCCGATTTTTTCCGATTTTTTCCGATTTTTTCCCGATTTTTTCCCCGATTTTTCCCGATTTTTTCCCGATTTTTTCCCGATTTTTTCCCGATTTTTTCCCGATTTTTTCCCGATTTTTTCCCCCGATTTTTTCCCCGATTTTTTCCCGATTTTTTCCGATTTTTTCTTTTTTCCGATTTTTTCCCGATTTTTTCCCGATTTTTTCCGATTTTTCCGATTTTTTCTCCGATTTTTTCCCCGATTTTTTCCCGATTTTTTCCCCGATTTTTTCCCGATTTTTTCCCAATTTTTTCCGATTTTTTCCCGATTTTTTCCCGATTTTTTCCCCGATTTTTTCCCGATTTTTTCCCAATTTTTTCCGATTTTTTCCGATTTTTTCCCCGATTTTTTCCCCGATTTTTCCCGATTTTTTCCCGATTTTTTCCGATTTTTTCCCGATTTTTTCCCGATTTTTTCCCGATTTTTTCCCGATTTTTTCCCGATTTTTTCCCGATTTTTTCCCGATTTTTCCCGATTTTTTCCCGATTTTTTCCCGATTTTTCCCGATTTTTTCCCGATTTTTTCCCGATTTTTTCCGATTTTTTCCCGATTTTTTCCCGATTTTTTCCCGATTTTTTCCCCGATTATTTCCCGATTTTTTCACGATTTTTTCCGATTTTTTCCCGATTTTTTCCCCATTTTTTCCCGATTTTTTCCCCGATTTTTTCCGATTTTTTCCCCGATTTTTCCCGATTTTTTCCCGATTTTTCCCCGATTTTTTCCCGATTTTTTCCGATTTTTTCCTCGATTTTTTCCCGATTTTTCCCGATTTTTTCCGATTTTTTCCGATTTTTTCCCCGATTATTTCCCGATTTTTTCCCGATTTTTTCCGATTTTTTCCCCGATTTTTTCCCCGATTTTTTCCCGATTTTTTCCCGATTTTTTCCCGATTTTTTCCCGATTTTTTCCCCGATTTTTTCCCGATTTTTTCCGATTTTTTCCCGATTTTTTCCCGATTTTTTCCCGATTTTTTCCGATTTTTTCCGATTTTTTCCGATTTTTTCCCGATTTTTTCCCGATTTTTTCCCGATTTTTTCCCGATTTTTTCCCGATTTTTTCCCGATTTTTTCCGATTTTTTCCCGTTTTTTTCCCGATTTTTTCCCGATTTTTTCCCGATTTTTTCCCGATTTTTTCCCGATTTTTTCCCGATTTTTTCCCGATTTTTTCCCGATTTTTTCCCGATTTTTTCCCGATTTTTTCCCGATTTTTTCCCGATTTTTTCCCGATTTTTTCCCGATTTTTTCCCGATTTTTTCCGATTTTTTCCCGATTTTTTCCCGATTTTTTCCCGATTTTTTCCCGATTTTTTCCCGATTTTTTCCCGATTTTTTCCCGATTTTTTCCCGATTTTTTCCGATTTTTCCCGATTTTTTCCGATTTTTCCCCGATTTTTTCCCGATTTTTTCCCGATTTTTTCCCGATTTTTTCCCGATTTTTTCCTCGATTTTTTCCCGATTTTTTCCCGATTTTTCCCGATTTTTTCCCCGATTTTTTCCCGATTTTTTCCCGATTTTTTCCCGATTTTTTCCGATTTTTTCCCGATTTTTTCCCGATTTTTTCCCGATTTTTTCCGATTTTTTCCCGATTTTTTCCCGATTTTTTCCCGATTTTTTCCGATTTTTTCCCGATTTTTTCCCGATTTTTTCCCGATTTTTTCCCGATTTTTTCCCGATTTTTTCCCGATTTTTTCCGATTTTTTCCCGATTTTTTTTCCCGATTTTTTCCGATTTTTTCCGATTTTTTCCCGATTTTTTCCCGATTTTTTCCCGATTTTTTCCCGATTTTTTCCCGATTTTTTCCCGATTTTTTCCCGATTTTTTCCCGATTTTTTCCCGATTTTTTCCCGATTTTTTCCCGACGATTTTTTTTCCCGATTTTTTCCCGATTTTTTCCCGATTTTTTCCCGATTTTTTCCCGATTTTTCCCGATTTTTTCCCGATTTTTTCCCCGATTTTTTCCCGATTTTTTCCCGATTTTTTCCCGATTTTTTCCCGATTTTTTCCCGATTTTTTCCCGATTTTTTCCCGATTTTTTCCCGATTTTTTCCCGATTTTTTCCCGATTTTTTCCCGATTTTTTCCGATTTTTTCCCGATTTTTTCCCGATTTTTTCCGATTTTTTCCCGATTTTTTCCCGATTTTTTCCCGATTTTTTCCCGATTTTTTCCCGATTTTTTCCCGATTTTTTTTTTTCCCGATTTTTTCCCGATTTTTTCCCGATTTTTTTTTTTCCCGATTTTTTCCCGATTTTTTCCCGATTTTTTCCCGATTTTTTCACGATTTTTTCCGATTTTTTCCCGATTTTTTCCCGATTTTTTCCCGATTTTTTCCGATTTTTTCCCGATTTTTTCCGATTTTTTCCGATTTTTTCCCCGATTTTTTCCCCGATTTTTTCCCCGATTTTTCCCGATTTTCCCCGATTTTTTCCGATTTTTTCCCCGATTTTTTCCCGATTTTTTCCCGATTTTTTCCCGATTTTTTCCCGATTTTTTCCCGATTTTTTCCCGATTTTTCCCGATTTTTTCCCGATTTTTTCCGATTTTTTCCCCGATTTTTTCCCGATTTTTTCCCGATTTTTTCCCGATTTTTTCCCGATTTTTTCCCGATTTTTTCCCGATTTTTTCCCGATTTTTCCCGATTTTTCCCGATTTTTTCCCGATTTTTTCCCCGATTATTTCCCGATTTTTTCCGATTTTTCCCAATTTTTCCCGATTTTTCCCGATTTTTCCCGATTTTTTCCCCGATTTTTTCCCGATTTTTTCCCCGATTTTTTCCCGATTTTTTCCGATTTTTCCCCGATTTTTTCCCGATTTTTCCCGATTTTTTCCCGATTTTTCCCCGATTTTTTCCCGATTTTTTCCGATTTTTTCCCCGATTTTTTCCGATTTTTCCCGATTTTTTCCCGATTTTTCCCGATTTTTTCCCGATTTTTTCCGATTTTTTCCCGATTTTTCCCGATTTTTTCCCGATTTTTCCCCGATTTTTTCCCGATTTTTTCCGATTTTTTCCTCGATTTTTTCCCGATTTTTCCCGATTTTTTCCGATTTTTTCCCCGATTTTTTCCCGATTTTTTCCCGATTTTTTCCCGATTTTTTCCCATTTTTTCCGATTTTTTCCCGATTTTTTCCCCGATTTTTTCCCGATTTTTCCCGATTTTTTCCCGATTTTTTCCGATTTTTTCCCGATTTTTTCCCGATTTTTTCCGATTTTTTCCCGATTTTTTCCCGATTTTTTCCCGATTTTTCCCGATTTTTTCCCCGATTTTTTCCGATTTTTTCCCCGATTTTTTCCCGATTTTTTCCCGATTTTTTCCCGATTTTTTCCCCCGATTTTTTCCCGATTTTTTCCCGATTTTTTCCCGATTTTTCCCGATTTTTTCCCCGATTATTTCCCGATTTTTTCCGATTTTTTCCCGATTTTTTCCCGATTTTTCCCGATTTTTTCCCGATTTTTTCCCGATTTTTTCCCGATTTTTCCCGATTTTTTCCCGATTTTTTCCGATTTTTTCCCGATTTTTTCCCGATTTTTTCCCGATTTTTTCCGATTTTTTCCGATTTTTTCCGATTTTTTCCCGATTTTTTCCCGATTTTTTCCCCGATTTTTTCCCGATTTTTTCCCGATTTTTTCCCGATTTTTTCCCGATTTTTTCCCGATTTTTTCCCCGATTTTTTCCCGATTTTTTCCCGATTTTTTCCGATTTTTTCCCGATTTTTTCCCGATTTTTTCCCCGATTTTTTCCGATTTTTTCCCGATTTTTTCCCGATTTTTCCCCGATTTTTTCCCGATTTTTTCCCGATTTTTTCCCGATTTTTTCCCGATTTTTTCCGATTTTTTCCCGATTTTTTCCCCGATTTTTTCCCCGATTTTTTCCCGATTTTTTCCCAATTTTTTCCGATTTTTTCCGATTTTTTCCTCGATTTTTTCCCCGATTATTTCCCGATTTTTTCCCGATTTTTTCCCGATTTTTTCCCGATTTTTTCCCGATTTTTTCCCGATTTTTTCCCGATTTTTTCCCGATTTTTTCCCGATTTTTTCCGATTTTTTTTTCCCGATTTTTTCCCGATTTTTTCCGATTTTTTCCCGATTTTTTCCGATTTTTCCCGATTTTTCCCGATTTTTTCCCGATTTTTTCCCGATTTTTTCCCGATTTTTTTTTTTCCCGATTTTTTCCGATTTTTTCCCGATTTTTTCCCGATTTTTTCCCGATTTTTTCCCCGATTTTTTCCCGATTTTTTCCCGATTTTTCCCGATTTTTTCCCGATTTTTTCCCCGATTTTTTCCCGATTTTTTCCCAATTTTTTCCGATTTTTTCCGATTTTTTCCCGATTTTTTCCCCGATTTTTTCCCGATTTTTTCCCGATTTTTTCCCGATTTTTTCCCCGATTTTTTCCCGATTTTTTCCCGATTTTTTCCCCGATTTTTTCCGATTTTTTCCGATTTTTTCCTCGATTTTTTCCCCGATTTTTTCCCGATTTTTTCCCGATTTTTTCCCGATTTTTTCCCGATTTTTTCCCGATTTTTTCCCGATTTTTTCCCGATTTTTTCCCGATTTTTTCCCGATTTTTTTTTTCCCGATTTTTTCCCGATTTTTTCCCGATTTTTTCCCGATTTTTTCCCGATTTTTCCCGATTTTTTCCCGATTTTTTCCCGATTTTTTCCCGATTTTTTCCCGATTTTTTCCCGATTTTTTCCGATTTTTTCCCGATTTTTTCCCGATTTTTTCCCGATTTTTTCCCGATTTTTCCGATTTTTTCCCGATTTTTTCCCGATTTTTTCCCGATTTTTCCCCGATTATTTCCCGATTTTTTCCCGATTTTTTTTTTTCCTCGATTTTTTCCCGATTTTTCCCGATTTTTTCCGATTTTTTCCGATTTTTTCCGATTTTTTCCCCGATTTTTTCCCCGATTTTTCCCGATTTTTTCCCGATTTTTTCCCGATTTTTTCCCGATTTTTTCCCGATTTTTTCCCGATTTTTTCCCGATTTTTTCCCCGATTTTTTTTTTTTTTCCCGATTTTTTCCGATTTTTCTCCGATTTTTTCCCGATTTTTTCCCCGATTTTTTCCGATTTTTCCCGATTTTTTCCGATTTTTTCCCGATTTTTTCCCCGATTTTTCCCGATTTTTTCCCCGATTTTTTCCCGATTTTTTCCCATTTTTTCCGATTTTTTCCCGATTTTTTCCCCGATTTTTTCCCGATTTTTTCCCGATTTTTTCCGATTTTTTCCCCGATTTTTTCCCGATTTTTCCCGATTTTTTCCCGATTTTTTCCCGATTTTTTCCCCGATTTTTTCCCGATTTTTTCCGATTTTTTCCCGATTTTTTCCCGATTTTTTCCCGATTTTTTCCGATTTTTTCCCGATTTTTCCCTCGATTTTTTCCCGATTTTTCCCGATTTTTCCCGATTTTTTCCCCGATTTTTTCCCGATTTTTTCCCGATTTTTTCCCCGATTTTTTCCCGATTTTTTCCGATTTTTTCCCCGATTTTTTCCCGATTTTTTCCCGATTTTTTCCCGATTTTTCCCGATTTTTTCCCGATTTTTTCCGATTTTTCCCGATTTTTCCCGATTTTTTCCCGATTTTTTCCCGATTTTTTCCCCGATTTTTTCCCGATTTTTCCCGATTTTTTCCCGATTTTTTCCCGATTTTTTCCCCGATTTTTTCCCGATTTTTTCCCGATTTTTTCCCGATTTTTTCCCCGATTTTTTCCCGATTTTTTCCCGATTTTTTCCCGATTTTTTCCCGATTATTTCCCGATTTTTTCCCGATTTTTTCCCGATTTTTTCCCCCGATTTTTTCCCGATTTTTTCCGATTTTTTCCGATTTTTTCCGATTTTTTCCCGATTTTTTCCCGATTTTTTCCCGATTTTTCCAGATTTTTTCCCGATTTTTTCCCGATTTTTTCCCGATTTTTTCCCCGATTTTTTCCCGATTTTTTCCCGATTTTTTCCCGATTTTTCCCGATTTTTTCCCCGATTTTTTCCCGATTTTTTCCCGATTTTTTCCGATTTTTTCCGATTTTTTCCCGATTTTTTCCCGATTTTTTCCCGATTTTTTCCCGATTTTTTCCCGATTTTTTCCCGATTTTTTCCCGATTTTTTCCCGATTTTTTCCCCGATTTTTTCCCGATTTTTTCCCGATTTTTTCCCGATTTTTTCCCGATTTTTTCCGATTTTTTCCCGATTTTTTCCCCGATTTTTTCCCCGATTTTTTCCCGATTTTTTCCCGATTTTTTCCCGATTTTTTCCCGATTTTTTCCCGATTTTTTCCCGATTTTTTCCCGATTTTTTCCCCGATTTTTTCCGATTTTTTCCCCGATTTTTTCCGATTTTTTCCCCGATTTTTTCCCGATTTTTTCCCGATTTTTTCCCCCGATTTTTTCCCGATTTTTCCCGATTTTTTCCCGATTTTTTCCCCGATTTTTTCCCGATTTTTTCCCGATTTTTCCCGATTTTTTCCCCGATTTTTTCCGATTTTTTCCCGATTTTTTCCCGATTTTTTCCCGATTTTTTCCCGATTTTTCCCCGATTTTTCCCGATTTTTCCCGATTTTTTCCCCGATTTTTTCCCGATTTTTTCCGATTTTTTCCCAATTTTTCCCGATTTTTTCCCGATTTTTTCCCGATTTTTTCCCGATTTTTTCCCGATTTTTTCCCCGATTTTTTCCCGATTTTTTCCCCCGATTTTTTCCCGATTTTTTCCCGATTTTTTCCCGATTTTTTCCCCGATTTTTTCCCGATTTTTTCCCGATTTTTTCCCGATTTTTTCCCGATTTTTTCCCCCCGATTTTTTCCGATTTTTCCGATTTTTTCCCCGATTTTTTCCCGATTTTTTCCCGATTTTTTCCCGATTTTTCCCGATTTTTTCCGATTTTTTCCTCGATTTTTTCCCGATTTTTCCCGATTTTTTCCGATTTTTTCCCCGATTTTTTCCCGATTTTTTCCCCGATTTTTTCCCGATTTTTTCCCATTTTTTCCGATTTTTTCCCGATTTTTTCCCCGATTTTTTCCCGATTTTTTCCCGATTTTTTCCCGATTTTTTCCGATTTTTTCCCGATTTTTTCCCGATTTTTTCCCGATTTTTTCCGATTTTTTCCCGATTTTTTCCCGATTTTTTCCGATTTTTTCCGATTTTTTCCCGATTTTTTCCCGATTTTTTCCCGATTTTTTCCCGATTTTTTCCGATTTTTTCCCGATTTTTTCCCGATTTTTTCCCGATTTTTTCCCGATTTTTTCCCGATTTTTTCCCGATTTTTTCCCGATTTTTTCCCGATTTTTTCCCGATTTTTTCCCGATTTTTTCCCCGATTTTTTCCCGATTTTTTCCCGATTTTTTCCCGATTTTTTCCCCGATTTTTTCCCGATTTTTTCCCCGATTTTTTCCCGATTTTTTCCCGATTTTTTCCCGATTTTTTCCCCGATTTTTTCCCCGATTTTTTCCCGATTTTTTCCCGATTTTTTCCCGATTTTTTCCCGATTTTTTCCCCGATTTTTTCCCGATTTTTTCCCGATTTTTCCCGATTTTTTCCCGATTTTTTCCCGATTTTTTCCCGATTTTTCCCGATTTTTTCCCGATTTTTTCCCCGATTTTTTCCCGATTTTTTCCCGATTTTTTCCCGATTTTTTCCCGATTTTTTCCCGATTTTTTCCCGATTTTTTCCCGATTTTTTCCCGATTTTTTCCCGATTTTTTCCCGATTTTTTCCCGATTTTTTCCCGATTTTTTCCCGATTTTTTCCCGATTTTTTCCCGATTTTTTCCCGATTTTTTCCCCGATTTTTTCCGATTTTTTCCCCGATTTTTTCCCGATTTTTTCCCCGATTTTTTCCCGATTTTTTCCCGATTTTTTCCCGATTTTTTCCCGATTTTTTCCCGATTTTTTCCCCGATTATTTCCCGATTTTTTCCCGATTTTTCCCGATTATTTCCCGATTTTTTCCGATTTTTTCCCCGATTTTTTCCGATTTTTTCCCCGATTTTTTCCCGATTTTTTCCCGATTTTTTCCCGATTTTTTCCCGATTTTTTCCCGATTTTTTCCCGATTTTTTCCCGATTTTTTCCCGATTTTTTCCGATTTTTTCCCGATTTTTTCCCGATTTTTTCCGATTTTTTCCCCGATTTTTTCCCCGATTTTTTCCCGATTTTTTCCCGATTTTTTCCCCGATTTTTTCCCGATTTTTTCCGATTTTTTCCCGATTTTTTCCCGATTTTTTCCCGATTTTTTCCCGATTTTTTCCCGATTTTTTCCGATTTTTTCCGATTTTTTCCCCGATTTTTTCCCCGATTTTTTCCCGATTTTTTCCCGATTTTTTCCCGATTTTTTCCCGATTTTTTCCCGATTTTTTCCCGATTTTTTCCCGATTTTTTCCCGATTTTTTCCCGATTTTTTCCGATTTTTTCCCCGATTTTTTCCCCGATTTTTTCCCGATTTTTTCCCGATTTTTTCCCGATTTTTTCCCGATTTTTCCCGATTTTTTCCCGATTTTTTCCCGATTTTTTCCCGATTTTTTCCCGATTTTTTCCCGATTTTTTCCCCGATTTTTTCCGATTTTTTCCCGATTTTTTCCCGATTTTTTCCCGATTTTTTCCCGATTTTTTCCCGATTTTTCCCGATTTTTCCCGATTTTTTCCCGATTTTTTCCCGATTTTTTCCGATTTTTTCCCATTTTTTCCCGATTTTTCCCGATTTTTCCCGATTTTTTCCCGATTTTTTCCCGATTTTTTCCCGATTTTTTCCCGATTTTTTCCGATTTTTCCCCGATTTTTTCCCGATTTTTTCCGATTTTTTCCCGATTTTTTCCGATTTTTTCCCGATTTTTCCCGATTTTTTCCCGATTTTTTCCCGATTTTTTCCCGATTTTTTCCGATTTTTTCCCGATTTTTTCCCGATTTTTTCCCGATTTTTTTTTTCCCCGATTATTTCCCGATTTTTTCCGATTTTTTCCTCGATTTTTTCCCGATTTTTCCCGATTTTTTCCGATTTTTTCCCCGATTTTTTCCCGATTTTTTCCCGATTTTTTCCCGATTTTTTCCCGATTTTTTCCGATTTTTTCCCCGATTTTTTCCCGATTTTTTCCCGATTTTTTCCCGATTTTTTCCCGATTTTTTCCCGATTTTTTCCCGATTTTTTCCCGATTTTTTCCCGATTTTTTCCCGATTTTTTCCCGATTTTTTCCCGATTTTTTCCCGATTTTTTCCCGATTTTTTCCCGATTTTTTCCGATTTTTTCCCGATTTTTTCCCGATTTTTTCCCGATTTTTTCCCGATTTTTTCCCGATTTTTTCCCGATTTTTTCCCGATTTTTCCCGATTTTTTCCCGATTTTTTCCGATTTTTTCCCGATTTTTTCCCGATTTTTTCCGATTTTTCCCAATTTTTCCCGATTTTTTCCCGATTTTTTCCCGATTTTTTCCCCGATTTTTTCCCGATTTTTTCCCCGATTTTTTCCCGATTTTTTCCGATTTTTTCCCGATTTTTTCCCGATTTTTTCCGATTTTTTCCCGATTTTTCCCGATTTTTTCCCGATTTTTTCCCGATTTTTTCCCGATTTTTTCCCGATTTTTTCCCGATTTTTTCCCGATTTTTTCCCGATTTTTTCCCCGATTTTTTCCCGATTTTTCCCGATTTTTTCCCGATTTTTCCCGATTTTTCCCGATTTTTTCCGATTTTTTCCTCGATTTTTTCCCGATTTTTTCCCGATTTTTTCCCGATTTTTTCCCCGATTTTTCCCGATTTTTTCCCGATTTTTTCCCGATTTTTTCCCGATTTTTTCCGATTTTTTCCCGATTTTTTCCCCGATTTTTTCCCGATTTTTTCCCGATTTTTTCCCGATTTTTTCCGATTTTTTCCCGATTTTTTCCCGATTTTTTCCCGATTTTTTCCCGATTTTTTCCCGATTTTTTCCCGATTTTTCCCGATTTTCCCCGATTTTTTCCGATTTTTTCCCCGATTTTTTCCCGATTTTTTCCCGATTTTTTCCCGATTTTTTCCCGATTTTTCCCCGATTTTTTCCCGATTTTTCCCGATTTTTCCCGATTTTTTCCCCGATTTTTTCCCGATTTTTTCCGATTTTTCCCGATTTTTTCCCGATTTTTTCCCGATTTTTTCCCGATTTTTTCCCGATTTTTTCCCGATTTTTTCCCGATTTTTTCCGATTTTTTCCTCGATTTTTTCCCGATTTTTCCCGATTTTTTCCGATTTTTTCCGATTTTTTCCGATTTTTTCCCGATTTTTTCCCGATTTTTTCCCGATTTTTTCCCGATTTTTTCCCGATTTTTTCCCGATTTTTTCCCGATTTTTTCCCGATTTTTTCCCGATTTTTTCCGATTTTTTCCCCGATTTTTTCCCGATTTTTTCCCGATTTTTTCCGATTTTTTCCGATTTTTTCCCCGATTTTTTCCCCGATTTTTTCCCGATTTTTTCCCCGATTTTTTCCCGATTTTTTCCCAATTTTTTCCGATTTTTTCCCGATTTTTTCCCCGATTTTTTCCCGATTTTTTCCCGATTTTTTCCCAATTTTTTCCGATTTTTTCCGATTTTTTCCTCGATTTTTTCCCCGATTATTTCCCGATTTTTTCCCGATTTTTTCCCGATTTTTTCCCGATTTTTTCCCGATTTTTTCCCGATTTTTTCCCGATTTTTTCCCGATTTTTTCCCGATTTTTCCCGATTTTTTCCCGATTTTTCCCGATTTTTCCCGATTTTTTCCCGATTTTTTCCCGATTTTTCCCGATTTTTCCCGATTTTTCCCGATTTTTTCCCGATTTTTTCCCGATTTTTTCCCGATTTTTTCCCGATTTTTTCCGATTTTTTCCCGATTTTTTCCCCGATTTTTCCGATTTTTTCCCCGATTTTTTCCCGATTTTTTCCCGATTTTTCCCGATTTTTTCCCGATTTTTCCCCGATTATTTCCCGATTTTTTCCGATTTTTTCCTCGATTTTTTCCCGATTTTTCCCGATTTTTTCCGATTTTTTCCGATTTTTTCCCCGATTTTTTCCCGATTTTTTCCCGATTTTTTCCGATTTTTTCCCGATTTTTTCCCGATTTTTTCCCGATTTTTTCCCGATTTTTTCCCGATTTTTTCCCGATTTTTTCCCGATTTTTTCCCGATTTTTTCCGATTTTTCTCCGATTTTTTCCCGATTTTTTCCCGATTTTTTCCGATTTTTTCCCCGATTTTTTCCGATTTTTTCTCCGATTTTTTCCCCGATTTTTTCCCGATTTTTTCCCCGATTTTTTCCCGATTTTTTCCCATTTTTTCCGATTTTTTCCCGATTTTTTCCCCGATTTTTTCCCGATTTTTTCCCCGATTTTTTCCGATTTTTTCCCCGATTTTTTCCCGATTTTTTCCCGATTTTTTCCCGATTTTTTCCCGATTTTTTCCCGATTTTTTCCGATTTTTTCCCGATTTTTCCCGATTTTTTCCCGATTTTTTCCCCGATTTTTTCCCGATTTTTTCCGATTTTTTCCTCGATTTTTTCCCGATTTTTCCCGATTTTTCCCGATTTTTTCCCCGATTTTTTCCCGATTTTTTCCCGATTTTTTCCCGATTTTTTCCCGATTTTTTCCCGATTTTTTCCGATTTTTCCCTCGATTTTTTCCCGATTTTTTCCCGATTTTTTCCCGATTTTTTCCCGATTTTTTCCCGATTTTTCCCGATTTTTTCCCGATTTTTCCCGATTTTTTCCCCGATTTTTTCCCCGATTTTTTCCCCGATTTTTTCCCGATTTTTCCCGATTTTTTCCCGATTTTTTCCCGATTTTTTCCCGATTTTTTCCCGATTTTTTCCCCGATTTTTTCCCGATTTTTTCCGATTTTTTCCGATTTTTTCCGATTTTTTCCGATTTTTTCCCGATTTTTTCCCGATTTTTTCCCGATTTTTTCCCGATTTTTTCCCGATTTTTTCCCGATTTTTTCCCCGATTTTTTCCCGATTTTTTCCCCGATTTTTTCCCCGATTTTTTCTCCGATTTTTTCCGATTTTTTCTCCGATTTTTTCCCGATTTTTTCCCGATTTTTTCCGATTTTTCCCCGATTTTTTCCGATTTTTTCCCGATTTTTTCCCCGATTTTTCCCGATTTTTTCCCGATTTTTTCCCGATTTTTTCCCGATTTTTTCCGATTTTTTCCCCGATTTTTTCCCGATTTTTTCCCGATTTTTTCCCCGATTTTTTCCGATTTTTTCCCCGATTTTTTCCCGATTTTTCCCGATTTTTCCCGATTTTTTCCCCGATTTTTTCCGATTTTTTCCCGATTTTTCCCGATTTTTTCCCGATTTTTCCCGATTTTTTCCCGATTTTTTCCGATTTTTCCCGATTTTTTCCCGATTTTTCACGATTTTTTCCGATTTTTTCCGATTTTTTCCGATTTTTTCCCGATTTTTTCCCCGATTTTTCCCGATTTTTTCCCGATTTTTTCCCGATTTTTTCCCGATTTTTTCCCCGATTTTTTCCCGATTTTTTCCCGATTTTTTCCCCGATTTTTTCTCCGATTTTTTCCGATTTTTTCTCCGATTTTTTCCCGATTTTTTCCCCGATTTTTTCCGATTTTTTCCCCGATTTTTTCCGATTTTTTCCCGATTTTTTCCCCGATTTTTTCCCGATTTTTTCCCGATTTTTTCCCGATTTTTTCCCGATTTTTTCCGATTTTTTCCCGATTTTTTCCCGATTTTTTCCCCGATTTTTTCCCGATTTTTTCCGATTTTTTCCCGATTTTTTCCGATTTTTTCTCCGATTTTTTCCCCGATTTTTTCCCGATTTTTTCCCGATTTTTTCCCGATTTTTTCCCGATTTTTTCCGATTTTTTCCCGATTTTTTCCCGATTTTTTTTCCCGATTTTTCCCGATTTTTTCCCCGATTTTTTCCCGATTTTTTCCGATTTTTTCCCGATTTTTTCCCGATTTTTCCCGATTTTTTCCCGATTTTTTCCCAATTTTTTCCGATTTTTTCCGATTTTTTCCTCGATTTTTTCCCCGATTATTTCCCGATTTTTTCCCGATTTTTTCCCGATTTTTTCCCGATTTTTTCCCGATTTTTTCCCGATTTTTTCCCGATTTTTTTTTTTCCCGATTTTTTCCGATTTTTTCCCCCGATTTTTTCCCGATTTTTTCCCGATTTTTTCCCGATTTTTTCCCGATTTTTTCCCGATTTTTTCCCGATTTTTTCCCGATTTTTTCCCGATTTTTTCCCGATTTTTTCCCGATTTTTTCCCGATTTTTTCCCGATTTTTTCCGATTTTTTCCCGATTTTTTCCCGATTTTTTCCCGATTTTTTCCCGATTTTTTCCCCGATTTTTTCCGATTTTTTCCCGATTTTTTCCCGATTTTTTCCCGATTTTTTCCGATTTTTTCCCCGATTTTTTCCCGATTTTTTCCCGATTTTTTCCCGATTTTTTCCCGATTTTTTCCCGATTTTTTCCCGATTTTTCCCGATTTTTTCCCGATTTTTCCCCGATTATTTCCCGATTTTTTCCGATTTTTTCCTCGATTTTTTCCCGATTTTTCCCGATTTTTTCCGATTTTTTCCCCGATTTTTTCCCCGATTTTTTCCCGATTTTTTCCCGATTTTTTCCCAATTTTTTCCGATTTTTTCCCGATTTTTTCCCGATTTTTCCCGATTTTTTCCCGATTTTTTCCCGATTTTTTCCCGATTTTTTCCCGATTTTTTCCCGATTTTTTCCCGATTTTTTCCCGATTTTTTCTTTTTTCCGATTTTTTCCCGATTTTTTCCCGATTTTTTCCCGATTTTTTCCCGATTTTTCCCGATTTTTTCCCGATTTTTTCCGATTTTTTCCCTCGATTTTTTCCCGATTTTTCCCGATTTTTTCCCGATTTTTTCCCGATTTTTTCCCGATTTTTTCCCGATTTTTTCCCGATTTTTCCCCGATTTTTCCCGATTTTTTCCGATTTTTCCCTCGATTTTTTCCCGATTTTTCCCGATTTTTCCCGATTTTTCGATTTTTTCCCGATTTTTTCCCGATTTTTTCCCGATTTTTCCCGATTTTTCCCGATTTTTTCCCGATTTTTTCCCGATTTTTTCCCGATTTTTTCCGATTTTTTCCCGATTTTTCCCGATTTTTTCCCGATTTTTCCCCGATTTTTTCCCGATTTTTTCCGATTTTTTCCTCGATTTTTTCCCGATTTTTTCCCGATTTTTTCCGATTTTTTCCGATTTTTTCCGATTTTTTCCCGATTTTTTCCCGATTTTTTCCCGATTTTTTCCCGATTTTTTCCCGATTTTTTCCCGATTTTTTCCCGATTTTTTCCCGATTTTTTCCCGATTTTTTCCCCGATTTTTTCCCGATTTTTTCCGATTTTTTCCCGATTTTTTCCCGATTTTTTCCCGATTTTTTCCGATTTTTTCCCGATTTTTTCCCGATTTTTTCCCGATTTTTTCCCCGATTATTTCCCGATTTTTTCCCGATTTTTTCCCGATTTTTTCCCGATTTTTTCCGATTTTTTCCCCGATTTTTTCCCGATTTTTTCCCGATTTTTTCCCCGATTTTTTCCGATTTTTTTCCCCGATTTTTTCCCGATTTTTCCCGATTTTTCCCCGATTTTTTCCCGATTTTTTCCGATTTTTTCCCGATTTTTCCCGATTTTTTCCCGATTTTTCCCCGATTATTTCCCGATTTTTTCCGATTTTTCCCTCGATTTTTTCCCGATTTTTCACGATTTTTTCCGATTTTTTCCGATTTTTTCCGATTTTTTCCCCCCGATTATTTCCCGATTTTTTCCGATTTTTTCCCGATTTTTTCCCGATTTTTTCCCGATTTTTTCCCGATTTTTTCCCGATTTTTTCCCCGATTTTTTCCCCGATTTTTTCTCCGATTTTTTCCGATTTTTTCTCCGATTTTTTCCCGATTTTTTCCCCGATTTTTTCCGATTTTTCCCCGATTTTTTCCGATTTTTTCCCGATTTTTTCCCGATTTTTTCCCGATTTTTTCCCCGATTTTTTCCCGATTTTTTCCCAATTTTTTCCGATTTTTTCCCCGATTTTTTCCCCGATTTTTTCCCCGATTTTTTCCCGATTTTTTCCGATTTTTTCCCGATTTTTTCCGATTTTTTCCCGATTTTTTCCCCGATTTTTTCCCGATTTTTTCCCGATTTTTTCCCGATTTTTTCCCAATTTTTTCCGATTTTTTCCCGATTTTTTCCCGATTTTTCCCGATTTTTCCCGATTTTTTCCCCGATTATTTCCCGATTTTTTCCGATTATTTCCCGATTTTTTCCCGATTTTTCCCGATTTTTTCCCGATTTTTTCCCAATTTTTTCCGATTTTTTCCGATTTTTTCCTCGATTTTTTCCCCGATTTTTTCCCGATTTTTTCCCGATTTTTTCCCGATTTTTTCCCGATTTTTTCCCGATTTTTTCCCGATTTTTTCCCGATTTTTCCCGATTTTTCCCGATTTTTTCCGATTTTTTTTTTTCCCGATTTTTTCCCGATTTTTTCCCGATTTTTTCCCGATTTTTTCCCGATTTTTTCCCGATTTTTTTTTTTCCGATTTTTTCCCGATTTTTTCCCGATTTTTTCCCGATTTTTTCCCGATTTTTTCCGATTTTTTCCGATTTTTTCCCGATTTTTTCCCGATTTTTTCCCGATTTTTTCCCGATTTTTTCCCGATTTTTTCCCGATTTTTCCCGATTTTTTCCCCGATTTTTTCCGATTTTTTCCCGATTTTTTCCCGATTTTTTCCCGATTTTTTCCCGATTTTTTCCCCGATTTTTTCCGATTTTTTCCCGATTTTTTCCCGATTTTTTCCCGATTTTTTCCCGATTTTTCCCGATTTTTTCCCGATTTTTTCCGATTTTTTCCCCGATTTTTTCCCGATTTTTTCCCGATTTTTTCCCGATTTTTTCCCGATTTTTTCCGATTTTTTCCCGATTTTTTCCCGATTTTTTCCCGATTTTTCCCCGATTATTTCCCGATTTTTTCCGATTTTTTCCTCGATTTTTTCCCGATTTTTCCCGATTTTTTCCCCGATTTTTTCCCCGATTATTTCCCGATTTTTTCCCGATTTTTTCCCCGATTTTTTCCCCGATTTTTTCCCGATTTTTTCCCCGATTTTTTCCCGATTTTTTCCCCGATTTTTTCCCGATTTCCCGATTTTTTCCCGATTTTTTCCCGATTTTTTCCGATTTTTTCCCCGATTTTTTCCCGATTTTTTCCCGATTTTTTCCCGATTTTTTCCCGATTTTTTCCCGATTTTTCCCGATTTTTTCCGATTTTTTCCCCGATTATTTCCCGATTTTTTCCCGATTTTTTCCCGATTTTTTCCCGATTTTTTCCGATTTTTTCCCCGATTTTTTCCCGATTTTTTCCCGATTTTTTCCGATTTTTTCCCCGATTTTTTCCCGATTTTTTCCCCGATTTTTTCCCGATTTTTCCCGATTTTTTCCCCGATTTTTTCCGATTTTTTCCCGATTTTTTCCCGATTTTTTTTTCCGATTTTTTCCCGATTTTTTCCCGATTTTTTCCCGATTTTTCCCGATTTTTTCCCGATTTTTTCCGATTTTTTCCCGATTTTTTCCCGATTTTTTCCCGATTTTTTCCCGATTTTTTCCCGATTTTTCCCGATTTTTTCCCGATTTTTCCCGATTTTTCCCGATTTTTTCCCGATTTTTTCCCGATTTTTTCCGATTATTTCCCGATTTTTTCCCGATTTTTCCCGATTTTTTCCCGATTTTTTCCCGATTTTTTCCCGATTTTTTCCCGATTTTTTCCCGATTTTTTCCGATTTTTTCCTCGATTTTTTCCCGATTTTTCCCGATTTTTTCCGATTTTTTCCGATTTTTTCCGATTTTTTCCCGATTTTTTCCCCGATTTTTTCCCGATTTTTTCCCGATTTTTTCCCGATTTTTTCCCGATTTTTTCCCCGATTTTTTCCCGATTTTTTCCCGATTTTTTCCCCGATTTTTTCTCCGATTTTTTCCGATTTTTTCTCCGATTTTTTCCCGATTTTTTCCCGATTTTTTCCGATTTTTCCCCGATTTTTTCCCGATTATTTCCCCGATTTTTTCCCGATTTTTTCCCGATTTTTTCCCGATTTTTTCCCAATTTTTTCCGATTTTTTCCGATTTTTTGCCCGATTTTTTCCCGATTTTTTCCCCGATTTTTTCCCGATTTTTTCCGATTTTTTCCGATTTTTTCCTCGATTTTTTCCCCCCGATTATTTCCCGATTTTTTCCCGATTTTTTCCCGATTTTTTCCCGATTTTTTCCCGATTTTTTCCGATTTTTTCCCGATTTTTTCCCGATTTTTTCCCGATTTTTTCCCCGATTTTTTCCCGATTTTTTCCCCGATTTTTTCCCCGATTTTTTCCCGATTTTTTCCGATTTTTTCCCGATTTTTTCCCGATTTTTTCCGATTTTTTCCCCGATTTTTTCCCGATTTTTTCCCGATTTTTTCCGATTTTTTCCCCCGATTTTTTCCCCGATTTTTTCCCCGATTTTTTTTCCCGATTATTTCCCCGATTTTTTTTTTTCCCGATTTTTTCCCGATTTTTTCGATTTTTTCCGATTTTTTCCGATTTTTTCCCGATTTTTTCCCGATTTTTTCCCGATTTTTTCCCCGATTTTTTCCGATTTTTTTCCCCCGATTTTTTCCCGATTTTTCCCGATTTTTTCCCGATTTTTTCCCGATTTTTTCCGATTTTTTCCCGATTTTTCCCGATTTTTTCCCGATTTTTCCCGATTTTTTCCCGATTTTTTCCGATTTTTCCCTCGATTTTTTCCCGATTTTTCCCGATTTTTCCCGATTTTTTCCCCCCGATTTTTTCCCGATTTTTTCCCGATTTTTTCCCGATTTTTTCCCCGATTATTTCCCGATTTTTTCCGATTTTTCCCTCGATTTTTTCCCGATTTTTCCCGATTTTTCCCGATTTTTTCCGATTTTTTCCCGATTTTTCCCGATTTTTCCCGATTTTTTCCCGATTTTTTCCCCGATTTTTTCCCCGATTTTTTCCGATTTTTTCCCGATTTTTCCCGATTTTTTCCCGATTTTTCCCCGATTATTTCCCGATTTTTTCCGATTTTTTCCTCGATTTTTTCCCGATTTTTCCCGATTTTTTCCGATTTTTTCCGATTTTTTCCGATTTTTTCCCGATTTTTTCCCGATTTTTTCCCGATTTTTTCCCGATTTTTTCCCGATTTTTTCCCGATTTTTTCCCGATTTTTCCCCGATTTTTTCCCCGATTTTTTCCCCGATTTTTTCCCGATTTTTTCCGATTTTTTCCCCGATTTTTTCCCGATTTTTTCCCGATTTTTTCCGATTTTTCCCCGATTTTTTCCGATTTTTTCCCCGATTATTTCCCCGATTATTTCCCGATTTTTTCCCGATTTTTTCCCGATTTTTTCCGATTTTTTCCGATTTTTTCCCCGATTTTTTCCCCGATTTTTTCCCGATTTTTTCCCCGATTTTTTCCGATTTTTTTCCCCGATTTTTTCCCGATTTTTCCCGATTTTTTCCCGATTTATTTCCCGATTTTTTCCGATTTTTTCCCGATTTTTCCCGATTTTTTCCCGATTTTTCCCCGATTATTTCCCGATTTTTTCCGATTTTTCCCTCGATTTTTTCCCGATTTTTCCGATTTTTTCCGATTTTTTCCGATTTTTTCCGATTTTTTCCCGATTTTTTCCCCGATTTTTCCCGATTTTTTCCCCGATTTTTTCCCGATTTTTTCCCGATTTTTTCCCGATTTTTTCCCGATTTTTTCCCGATTTTTTCCCCGATTTTTTCCCGATTTTTTCCGATTTTTTCTCCGATTTTTTCCCGATTTTTTCCCCGATTTTTTCCGATTTTTCCCCGATTTTTTCCGATTTTTTCTCCGATTATTTCCCCGATTATTTCCCGATTTTTTCCCGATTTTTTCCCAATTTTTTCCGATTTTTTCCGATTTTTTCCCCGATTTTTTCCCGATTTTTTCCCGATTTTTTCCCGATTTTTTCCGATTTTTCCCCGATTTTTTCCGATTTTTTCTCCGATTATTTCCCCGATTATTTCCCGATTTTTTCCCCGATTTTTTCCCGATTTTTTCCCAATTTTTTCCGATTTTTTCCCCGATTTTTTCCCGATTTTTCCCGATTTTTCCCGATTTTTTCCCCGATTTTTTCCCGATTTTTTCCGATTTTTTCCCGATTTTTTCCCGATTTTTTCCGATTTTTTCCCGATTTTTTCCCGATTTTTTCCGATTTTTTCCGATTTTTTCCCGATTTTTTCCCCGATTTTTTCCCGATTTTTTCCCGATTTTTTCCCGATTTTTTCCCGATTTTTTCCCGATTTTTTCCCGATTTTTTCCCGATTTTTTTTTTTCCCGATTTTTTCCGATTTTTTCCCCGATTTTTTCCCCGATTTTTTCCCGATTTTTTCCCGATTTTTTCCCGATTTTTTCCCGATTTTTTCCGATTTTTTCCCGATTTTTTCCCGATTTTTTCCCGATTTTTTCCCGATTTTTTCCGATTTTTCCCGATTTTTTCCCGATTTTTTCCCGATTTTTTCCCGATTTTTTCCCGATTTTTTCCCGATTTTTTCCCGATTTTTTCCCCGATTTTTTCCCGATTTTTCCCGATTTTTTCCCGATTTTTTCCCGATTTTTTCCGATTTTTTCCGATTTTTTCCGATTTTTCCCGATTTTTTCCCGATTTTTTCCCCGATTTTTTCCCGATTTTTTCCCCGATTCTTTCCCGATTTTTTCCGATTTTTTCCCGATTTTTTCCCGATTTTTTCCCGATTTTTTTTTCCCGATTTTTTCCCGATTTTTTCCCCGATTTTTTCCGATTTTTTCCTGATTTTTCCCCGATTTTTTCCCGATTTTTTCCGATTTTTTCCCGATTTTTCCCGATTTTTTCCCGATTTTTCCCCGATATTTTCCCGATTTTTTCCGATTTTTTCCTCGATTTTTTCCCGATTTTTTCCCGATTTTTTCCGATTTTTTCCCCGATTTTTTCCCGATTTTTTCCCGATTTTTTCCCGATTTTTTCCCGATTTTTTTTTTTCCCGATTTTTTCCCGATTTTTTCCCCGATTTTTTCCCGATTTTTTCCCGATTTTTCCCGATTTTTTCCCGATTTTTTCCGATTTTTTCCCCGATTTTTTCCCGATTTTTTCCCGATTTTTTCCCGATTTTTTTTTTTCCCGATTTTTTCCCGATTTTTTCCCGATTTTTCCCGATTTTTTCCCGATTTTTTCCGATTTTTTCCGATTTTTTCCCGATTTTTTCCCGATTTTTTCCCGATTTTTTCCCGATTTTTTCCCGATTTTTTCCCGATTTTTTCCCGATTTTTTCCCGATTTTTTCCCGATTTTTTCCCGATTTTTTCCCGATTTTTTCCCCGATTTTTTCCCGATTTTTTCCCGATTTTTTCCCGATTTTTTCCCGATTTTTTCCCGATTTTTTCCCCGATTTTTTCCCCGATTTTTCCCGATTTTTTCCCCGATTTTTTCCCGATTTTTTCCCGATTTTTTCCCCATTTTTTCCCGATTTTTTCCCGATTTTTTCCCGATTTTTTCCCCGATTTTTTCCCGATTTTTTCCCGATTTTTTCCCGATTTTTTCCCGATTTTTTCCGATTTTTTCCCCGATTTTTTCCCGATTTTTTCCCGATTTTTCCCCGATTTTTTCCCGATTTTTTCCGATTTTTTCCCGATTTTTTCCCGATTTTTTCCCGATTTTTTCCCGATTTTTTCCCGATTTTTTCCCGATTTTTTCCCGATTTTTTCCCGATTTTTTCCCGATTTTTTCCCGATTTTTTCCCGATTTTTTTTTTTCCCCGATTTTTTCCCGATTTTTTCCCGATTTTTTCCCGATTTTTTCCCGATTTTTTCCCGATTTTTTCCCGATTTTTTCCCGATTTTTTCCGATTTTTTCCCGATTTTTCCCGATTTTTTCCCGATTTTTTCCCGATTTTTTCCCCGATTTTTTCCCGATTTTTTCCCAATTTTTTCCGATTATTTCCCGATTTTTTCCCGATTTTTTCCCGATTTTTTCCCGATTTTTTCCCGATTATTTCCCGATTTTTTCCCGATTTTTTCCAGATTTTTTCCCGATTTTTTCCCGATTTTTTCCCGATTTTTTCCGATTTTTTCCCGATTTTTTCCCGATTTTTTCCCGATTTTTTCCCGATTTTTTCCCGATTTTTTCCCGATTTTTTCCCGATTTTTTTTTTTCCCGATTTTTTCCCGATTTTTTCCCGATTTTTTCCCGATTTTTTCCCGATTTTTTCCGATTTTTTCCCGATTTTTTCCGATTTTTTCCCGATTTTTTCCCGATTTTTTCCCGATTTTTTCCCGATTTTTTCCCGATTTTTCCCCGATTTTTTCCCGATTTTTTCCCCGATTTTTTCCCCGATTTTTTCCCGATTTTTTCCCGATTTTTTCCCGATTTTTTCCCGATTTTTTCCCGATTTTTTCCCGATTTTTTCCCGATTTTTTCCCCCGATTTTTTCCCGATTTTTCCCGATTTTTTCCCGATTTTTTCCCTCGATTTTTTCCCGATTTTTCCCGATTTTTTCCGATTTTTTCCGATTTTTTCCGATTTTTTCCCCGATTTTTTCCCCGATTTTTCCCGATTTTTTCCCGATTTTTTCCCGATTTTTTCCCGATTTTTTCCCCGATTTTTTCCCGATTTTTTCCCCGATTTTTTCCCCGATTTTTTCTCCGATTTTTTCCGATTTTTTCTCCGATTTTTTCCCGATTTTTTCCCCGATTTTTTCCGATTTTTCCGATTTTTTCCCGATTTTTTCCCGATTATTTCCCGATTTTTTCCCCGATTTTTTCCCGATTTTTTCCCAATTTTTTCCGATTTTTTCCCGATTTTTTCCCCGATTTTTTCCCCGATTTTTTCCCGATTTTTTCCCAATTTTTTCCGATTTTTTCCGATTTTTTCCTCGATTTTTTCCCGATTATTTCCCGATTTTTTCCCGATTTTTTCCCGATTTTTTCCCGATTTTTTCCCGATTTTTTCCGATTTTTTCCGATTTTTTCCCCGATTTTTTCCCGATTTTTTCCCGATTTTTTCCCGATTTTTTCCCCCAATTTTTTCCGATTTTTTCCCGATTTTTTCCCCGATTTTTTCCCGATTTTTTCCCGATTTTTTCCCGATTTTTTCCGATTTTTTCCCCGATTTTTTCCCCGATTTTTTCCCGATTTTTTCCCGATTTTTTCCCGATTTTTTCCCGATTTTTTCCCGATTTTTCCCGATTTTTTCCCGATTTTTTCCGATTTTTTCCCCGATTTTTTCCCGATTTTTTCCCGATTTTTTCCCGATTTTTTCCCGATTTTTTCCCGATTTTTTCCCGATTTTTTCCCGATTTTTTCCCCGATTTTTTCCGATTTTTTCCCCGATTTTTTCCCGATTTTTTCCCGATTTTTTCCCGATTTTTTCCCGATTTTTTCCCGATTTTTTCCCGATTTTTTCCCCGATTTTTCCCGATTTTTCCCGATTTTTTCCCCGATTATTTCCCGATTTTTTCCGATTTTTCCCAATTTTTCCCGATTTTTCCCGATTTTTCCCGATTTTTTCCCGATTTTTTCCCGATTTTTTCCCGATTTTTTCCCGATTTTTTCCCGATTTTTTCCGATTTTTTCCCCGATTTTTCCCGATTTTTTCCCGATTTTTCCCCGATTATTTCCCGATTTTTTCCGATTTTTTCCCGATTTTTCCCGATTTTTTCCCGATTTTTCCCCGATTATTTCCCGATTTTTTCCGATTTTTTCCTCGATTTTTTCCCGATTTTTCCCGATTTTTTCCGATTTTTTCCCCGATTTTTTCCCCGATTATTTCCCGATTTTTTCCCGATTTTTTCCCAATTTTTTCCGATTTTTTCCCGATTTTTTCCCGATTTTTTCCCGATTTTTCCCGATTTTCCCCGATTTTTTCCGATTTTTTCCCGATTTTTTCCCGATTTTTCCCGATTTTTTCCCGATTTTTTCCCGATTTTTTCCCGATTTTTCCCGATTTTTTCCGATTTTTTCCGATTTTTTCCCCGATTTTTTCCCGATTTTTTCCCGATTTTTTCCCGATTTTTTCCCGATTTTTCCCGATTTTTTCCCGATTTTTCCCGATTTTTCCCGATTTTTTCCCCGATTATTTCCCGATTTTTTTCGATTATTTCCCGATTTTTTCCCGATTTTTCCCGATTTTTTCCCGATTTTTTCCCGATTTTTTCCCGATTTTTCCCGATTATTTCCCGATTTTTTCCGATTTTTTCCTCGATTTTTTCCCGATTTTTCCCGATTTTTTCCGATTTTTTCCGATTTTTTCCGATTTTTTCCCCGATTTTTTCCCCGATTTTTCCCGATTTTTTCCCGATTTTTTCCCGATTTTTTCCCGATTTTTTCCCGATTTTTTCCCGATTTTTTCCCCGATTTTTTCCCGATTTTTTCTCCGATTTTTTCCGATTTTTTCTCCGATTTTTTCCCGATTTTTTCCCCGATTTTTTCCGATTTTTCCGATTTTTTCTCCGATTATTTCCCCGATTATTTCCCGATTTTTTCCCCGATTTTTTCCCGATTTTTTCCCAATTTTTTCCGATTTTTTCCCCGATTTTTTCCCGATTTTTTCCCCGATTTTTTCCCGATTTTTTCCCAATTTTTTCCGATTTTTTCCGATTTTTTCCTCGATTTTTTCCCCGATTATTTCCCGATTTTTTCCCGATTTTTTCCCGATTTTTTCCCGATTTTTTCCCGATTTTTTCCCGATTTTTTCCCGATTTTTTCCGATTTTTTCCCGATTTTTTCCCGATTTTTTCCCGATTTTTCCCGATTTTTCCCGATTTTTCCCGATTTTTTCCCGATTTTTTCCCGATTTTTCCCGATTTTTCCCGATTTTTTCCCGATTTTTTCCCGATTTTTTCCCCGATTTTTTCCCGATTTTTTCCGATTTTTTCCCCGATTTTTTCCCGATTTTTTCCCGATTTTTTCCCCGATTTTTTCCGATTTTTTCCCGATTTTTCCCGATTTTTTCCCGATTTTTCCCCGATTATTTCCCGATTTTTTCCGATTTTTTCCTCGATTTTTTCCCGATTTTTCCCGATTTTTTCCGATTTTTTCCGATTTTTTCCGATTTTTTCCCCGATTTTTTCCCCGATTTTTCCCGATTTTTTCCCGATTTTTTCCCGATTTTTTCCCGATTTTTTCCCCGATTTTTTCCCGATTTTTTCCCGATTTTTTCCCCGATTTTTTCTCCGATTTTTTCCGATTTTTTCTCCGATTTTTTCCCGATTTTTTCCCCGATTTTTTCCGATTTTTCCCCGATTTTTTCCGATTTTTTCTCCGATTATTTCCCCGATTATTTCCCGATTTTTTCCCGATTTTTTCCCGATTTTTTCCCAATTTTTTCCGATTTTTTCCCCGATTTTTTCCCCGATTTTTTCCCGATTTTTTCCCCGATTTTTTCCGATTTTTTTCCCCGATTTTTTCCCGATTTTTCCCGATTTTTTCCCGATTTATTTCCCGATTTTTTCCGATTTTTTCCCGATTTTTCCCGATTTTTTCCCGATTTTTCCCCGATTATTTCCCGATTTTTTCCGATTTTTCCCTCGATTTTTTCCCGATTTTTCCCGATTTTTCCCGATTTTTTCCCCGATTTTTTCCCGATTTTTTCCCCGATTTTTTCCCGATTTTTCCCCGATTATTTCCCGATTTTTTCCGATTTTTCCCTCGATTTTTTCCCGATTTTTCCCGATTTTTCCCGATTTTTCCCGATTTTTTCCCGATTTTTCCCGATTTTTCCCGATTTTTCCCGATTTTTTCCCCGATTTTTTCCCCGATTTCTTCCGATTTTTTCCCGATTTTTCCCGATTTTTTCCCGATTTTTCCCCGATTATTTCCCGATTTTTTCCGATTTTTTCCTCGATTTTTTCCCGATTTTTCCCGATTTTTTCCGATTTTTTCCGATTTTTTCCGATTTTTTCCCGATTTTTTCCCGATTTTTCCCGATTTTTTCCCGATTTTTTCCCGATTTTTTCCCGATTTTTTCCCCGATTTTTTCCCGATTTTTTCCCCGATTTTTTCCCCGATTTTTTCTCCGATTTTTTCCGATGTTTTCTCCGATTTTTTCCCGATTTTTTCCCCGATTTTTTCCGATTTTTCCCCGATTTTTTCCGATTTTTTCTCCGATTATTTCCCCGATTATTTCCCGATTTTTTCCCAATTTTTTCCGATTTTTTCCCCGATTTTTTCCCCGATTTTTTCCCGATTTTTTCCCCGATTTTTTCCGATTTTTTTCCCCGATTTTTTCCCGATTTTTCCCGATTTTTCCCCGATTTATTTCCCGATTTTTTCCGATTTTTTCCCCGATTTTTCCCGATTTTTTCCCGATTTTTCCCCGATTATTTCCCGATTTTTTCCGATTTTTCCCTCGATTTTTTCCCGATTTTTCACGATTTTTTCCGATTTTTTCCGATTTTTTCCGATTTTTTCCCCGATTTTTTCCCCGATTTTTCCCGATTTTTTCCCGATTTTTTCCCGATTTTTTCCCGATTTTTTCCCCGATTTTTTCCCGATTTTTTCCCCGATTTTTTCCCCGATTTTTTCTCCGATTTTTTCCGATTTTTTCTCCGATTTTTTCCCGATTTTTTTCCCCGATTTTTTCCGATTTTTCCCCGATTTTTTCCGATTTTTTCTCCGATTATTTCCCCGATTATTTCCCGATTTTTTCCCCGATTTTTTCCCGATTTTTTCCCAATTTTTTCCGATTTTTTCCCCGATTTTTTCCCCGATTTTTTCCCCGATTTTTTCCCGATTTTTTCCGATTTTTCCCCGATTTTTTCCGATTTTTTCTCCGATTATTTCCCCGATTATTTCCCGATTTTTTCCCCGATTTTTTCCCGATTTTTTCCCAATTTTTTCCGATTTTTTCCCCGATTTTTTCCCCGATTTTTCCCGATTTTTCCCGATTTTTTCCCCGATTATTTCCCGATTTTTTCCGATTATTTCCCGATTTTTTCCCGATTTTTCCCGATTTTTTCCCGATTTTTTCCCGATTTTTTCCCGATTTTTCCCGATTTTTCCCGATTTTCCCAATTTTTCCCGATTTTTCCCGATTTTTCCCGATTTTTTCCCCGATTTTTTCCCGATTTTTCCCGATTTTTCCCGATTTTTTCCCCGATTTTTTCCCGATTTTTTCCCGATTTTTTCCCGATTTTTTCCGATTTTTCCCCGATTTTTTCCCGATTTTTTCCCCGATTTTTTCCCCGATTTCTTCCGATTTTTTCCCGATTTTTCCCGATTTTTTCCCGATTTTTCCCCGATTATTTCCCGATTTTTTCCGATTTTTTCCTCGATTTTTTCCCGATTTTTCCCGATTTTTTCCGATTTTTTCCGATTTTTTCCGATTTTTTCTCCGATTTTTTCCCCGATTTTTCCCGATTTTTTCCCGATTTTTTCCCGATTTTTTCCCGATTTTTTCCCCGATTTTTTCCCGATTTTTTCCCCGATTTTTTCCCCGATTTTTTCTCCGATTTTTTCCGATGTTTTCTCCGATTTTTTCCCGATTTTTTCCCCGATTTTTTCCGATTTTTCCCCGATTTTTTCCGATTTTTTCTCCGATTATTTCCCCGATTATTTCCCGATTTTTTCCCCGATTTTTTCCCGATTTTTTCCCAATTTTTTCCGATTTTTTCCCCGATTTTTTCCCCGATTTTTTCCCGATTTTTTCCCCGATTTTTTCCGATTTTTTTCCCCGATTTTTTCCCGATTTTTCCCGATTTTTTCCCGATTTTTTCCCGATTTTTTCCGATTTTTTCCCGATTTTTTCCCGATTTTTTCCCGATTTTTCCCCGATTATTTCCCGATTTTTTCCGATTTTTCCCTCGATTTTTTCCCGATTTTTCCCGATTTTTCCCGATTTTTTCCCCGATTTTTTCCCGATTTTTTCCCGATTTTTTCCCGATTTTTCCCCGATTATTTCCCGATTTTTTCCGATTTTTCCCTCGATTTTTTCCCGATTTTTCCCGATTTTTCCCGATTTTTCCCGATTTTTTCCCGATTTTTCCCCGATTATTTCCCGATTTTTTCCGATTTTTCCCCGATTTTTTCCCGATTTTTTCCCCGATTTTTTCCCCGATTTTTTCCGATTTTTTCCGATTTTTTCCGATTTTTTCCCCGATTTTTTCCCCGATTTTTCCCGATTTTTTCCCGATTTTTTCCCGATTTTTTCCCGATTTTTTCCCCGATTTTTTCCCGATTTTTTCCCCGATTTTTTCCCCGATTTTTTCTCCGATTTTTTCCGATGTTTTCTCCGATTTTTTCCCGATTTTTTCCCCGATTTTTTCCGATTTTTCCCCGATTTTTTCCGATTTTTTCTCCGATTATTTCCCCGATTATTTCCCGATTTTTTCCCCGATTTTTTCCCGATTTTTTCCCAATTTTTCCCGATTTTTTCCCCGATTTTTTCCCGATTTTTTCCCCGATTTTTTCCGATTTTTTTCCCCGATTTTTTCCCGATTTTTCCCGATTTTTCCCGATTTATTTCCCGATTTTTTCCGATTTTTTCCCCGATTTTTCCCGATTTTTTCCCGATTTTTTCCCGATTTTTTCCCGATTTTTTCCCGATTTTTTCCCGATTTTTTCCCGATTTTTCCCGATTTTTTCCGATTTTTTCTCCGATTTTTTCCCCGATTATTTCCCGATTTTTTCCCCGATTTTTTCCCGATTTTTTCCCAATTTTTTCCGATTTTTTCCGATTTTTTCCCCGATTTTTTCCCGATTTTTTCCCGATTTTTTCCCGATTTTTTCCCGATTTTTTCCCAATTTTTTCCGATTTTTTCCGATTTTTTCCCCGATTTTTTCCCGATTTTTTCCCGATTTTTTCCCGATTTTTTCCCGATTTTTTCCCGATTTTTTCCCGATTATTTCCCGATTTTTTCCCGATTTTTTCCCGATTTTTTCCCGATTTTTTCCGATTTTTTCCGATTTTTTCCCGATTTTTTCCCCGATTTTTTCCGATTTTTTCCCGATTTTTTCCCGATTTTTCCAGATTTTTTCCCCGATTTTTTCCCGATTTTTTCCCGATTTTTTCCCGATTTTTTCCCGATTTTTCCCGATTTTTCCCGATTTTTCCCGATTTTTTCCCCGATTATTTCCCGATTTTTTCCGATTTTTTCCGATTTTTTCCCGATTTTTTTCCCGATTTTTTCCCGATTTTTTCCCCGATTTTTTCCCGATTTTTTCCTGATTTTTCCCGATTTTCCCCGATTTTTTCCCGATTTTTTCCCCGATTTTTTCCCGATTTTTTCCCGATTTTTTCCCGATTTTTTCCCCGATTTTTTCCCGATTTTTTCCCGATTTTTCCCGATTTTTCCCGATTTTTTCCCGATTTTTTCCCGATTTTTTCCGATTTTTCCCGATTTTTTCCCCGATTTTTTCCCGATTTTTTCCGATTTTTCCCCGATTTTTTCCCGATTTTTCCAGATTTTTTCCCGATTTTTCCCGATTTATTTCCCGATTTTTTCCGATTTTTTCCCCGATTTTTCCCGATTTTTTCCCGATTTTTCCCCGATTATTTCCCGATTTTTTCCGATTTTTTCCTCGATTTTTTCCCGATTTTTCCCGATTTTTTCCGATTTTTTCCGATTTTTTCCGATTTTTTCCCGATTTTTTCCCCGATTTTTCCCGATTTTTTCCTCGATTTTTTCCCGATTTTTCCCGATTTTTTCCGATTTTTTCCGATTTTTTCCGATTTTTTCCCGATTTTTTCCCCGATTTTTCCCGATTTTTTCCCGATTTTTTCCCGATTTTTTCCCGATTTTTTCCCGATTTTTTCCCCGATTTTTTCCCGATTTTTTCCCCGATTTTTTCTCCGATTTTTTCCGATTTTTTCTCCGATTTTTTCCCGATTTTTTCCCCGATTTTTTCCGATTTTTCCGATTTTTTCTCCGATTATTTCCCCGATTATTTCCCGATTTTTTCCCGATTTTTTCCCAATTTTTTCCGATTTTTTCCCCGATTTTTTCCCCGATTTTTTCCCCGATTTTTTCCCGATTTTTTCCCAATTTTTTCCGATTTTTTCCGATTTTTTCCTCGATTTTTTCCCCGATTATTTCCCGATTTTTTCCCGATTTTTTCCCGATTTTTTCCCGATTTTTTCCCGATTTTTCCCGATTTTTCCCGATTATTTCCCCGATTTTTCCCGATTTTTCCCGATTTTTTCCCGATTTTTTCCCGATTTTTCCCGATTTTTTCCCGATTTTTTCCCGATTTTTTCCCGATTTTTTCCCGATTTTTTCCCGATTTTTTCCCGATTTTTTCCCGATTTTTCCCGATTTTTTCCGATTTTTTCTCCGATTTTTTCCCCGATTATTTCCCGATTTTTTCCCCGATTTTTTCCCGATTTTTTCCCAATTTTTTCCGATTTTTTCCGATTTTTTCCTCGATTTTTTCCCGATTTTTTCCCGATTTTTTCCGATTTTTTCCGATTTTTTCCGATTTTTTCCCGATTTTTTCCCCGATTTTTTCCCGATTTTTTCCTCGATTTTTTCCCGATTTTTCCCGATTTTTTCCGATTTTTTCCGATTTTTTCCGATTTTTTCCCCGATTTTTTCCCCGATTTTTTCCCGATTTTTTCCCGATTTTTTTTTTCCCGATTTTTTCCCGATTTTTTCCCGATTTTTTCCCGATTTTTTCCCGATTTTTTCCCGATTTTTTCTCCGATTTTTTCCGATTTTTTCTCCGATTTTTTCCCGATTTTTTCCCCGATTTTTTCCGATTTTTCCGATTTTTTCTCCGATTATTTCCCCGATTATTTCCCGATTTTTTCCCCGATTTTTTCCCGATTTTTTCCCAATTTTTTCCGATTTTTTCCCGATTTTTTCCCCGATTTTTTCCCGATTTTTTCCCGATTTTTTCCCAATTTTTTCCGATTTTTTCCGATTTTTTCCTCGATTTTTTCCCCGATTATTTCCCGATTTTTTCCCGATTTTTTCCCGATTTTTTCCCGATTTTTTCCCGATTTTTTCCCGATTTTTCCCGATTTTTTCCCGATTTTTTCCCGATTTTTTCCCGATTTTTTCCCGATTTTTCCCGATTTTTTCCCGATTTTTTCCCCGATTTTTTCCCCGATTTTTTCCCGATTTTTTCCGATTTTTTCTCCGATTTTTTCCCGATTTTTTCCCGATTTTTTCCGATTTTTCCCCGATTTTTTCCGATTTTTTCTCCGATTATTTCCCCGATTATTTCCCGATTTTTTCCCGATTTTTTCCCGATTTTTTCCCAATTTTTTCCGATTTTTTCCCGATTTTTTCCCGATTTTTTCCCGATTTTTTCCCGATTTTTTCCCATTTTTTTCCGATTTTTTCCGATTTTTTCCTCGATTTTTTCCCGATTTTTTCCCGATTTTTTCCGATTTTTTCCGATTTTTTCCGATTTTTTCCCGATTTTTTCCCGATTTTTCCCGATTTTTTCCTTTTTTCGATTTTTTCCCGATTTTTCCCGATTTTTTCCGATTTTTTCCGATTTTTTCCGATTTTTTCCCCGATTTTTTCCCGATTTTTTCCCCGATTTTTTCCGATTTTTTCCCGATTTTTTCCCGATTTTTTCCCGATTTTTTCCCGATTTTTTCCCGATTTTTTCCCGATTTTTTCCCGATTTTTTCCCGATTTTTTCCCGATTTTTTCGATTTTTTCCGATTTTTTCTCCGATTTTTTCCCGATTTTTTCCCCGATTTTTTCCGATTTTTCCGATTTTTTCTCCGATTATTTCCCCGATTATTTCCCGATTTTTTCCCCGATTTTTTCCCGATTTTTTCCCATTTTTTCCGATTTTTTCCCGATTTTTTCCCCGATTTTTTCCCCGATTTTTTCCCGATTTTTTCCCATTTTTTCCCGATTTTTTCCGATTTTTTCCGATTTTTTCCTCGATTTTTTCCCCGATTTTTCCCGATTTTTTCCCGATTTTTTCCCGTTTTTTTCCCGATTTTTTCCCGATTTTTTCCCGATTTTTCCCGATTTTTTCCCGATTTTTCCCCGATTTATTTCCCGATTTTTTCCGATTTTTTCCCCGATTTTTCCCGATTTTTTCCCGATTTTTCCCGATTATTTCCCGATTTTTTCCGATTTTTCCCTCGATTTTTTCCCGATTTTTCCCGATTTTTTCCGATTTTTTCCGATTTTTTCCGATTTTTTCCCCGATTTTTTCCCCGATTTTTCCCGATTTTTTCCCGATTTTTTCCCGATTTTTTCCCGATTTTTTCCCGATTTTTTTTTTTCCCGATTTTTTCCCGATTTTTTCCCGATTTTTTCCCGATTTTTTCCGATTTTTTCCCCGATTTTTTCCCGATTTTTTCCCGATTTTTTCCGATTTTTTCCGATTTTTTCCGATTTTTTCCCCGATTTTTTCCCGATTTTTCCCGATTTTTTCCCGATTTTTTCCCGATTTTTTCCCAATTTTTTCCGATTTTTTCCCCGATTTTTTCCCCGATTTTTTCCCCGATTTTTCCCCGATTTTTTCCCATTTTTTTCCGATTTTTTCCGATTTTTTCCTCGATTATTTCCCGATTTTTTCCCGATTTTTTCCCGATTTTTTCCCGATTTTTTCCCGATTTTTTCCCGATTTTTCCCGATTTTTCCCGATTTTTTCCGATTTTTTCCCCGATTTTTTCCCGATTTTTTCCCGATTTTTTCCCGATTTTTCCCGATTTTTTCCCGATTTTTCCCGATTTTTCCCGATTTTTTCCCCGATTTTTTCCCGATTTTTTCCCGATTTTTTCCCGATTTTTTCCCGATTTTTTCCCGATTTTTTCCCGATTTTTTCCCGATTTTTCCCGATTTTTCCCGATTTTTCCCGATTTTTCCCGATTTTTCCCGATTTTTCCCGATTTTTTCCCCGATTTTTTCCCGATTTTTCCCGATTTTTCCCGATTTTTTCCCGATTTTTTCCCGATTTTTTCCCGATTTTTTCCCGATTTTTTCCCGATTTTTTCCCGATTTTTTCCCGATTTTTTCCGATTTTTTCCGATTTTTTCCCGATTTTTTCCCGATTTTTTCCCGATTTTTTCCCGATTTTTTCCGATTTTTTCCCATTTTTTTCCGATTTTTTCCGATTTTTTCCCCGATTTTTTCCCGATTTTTTCCCGATTTTTTCCCGATTTTTTCCCGATTTTTTCCCGATTTTTTCCCGATTTTTTCCCGATTTTTTCCCCGATTTTTTCCCGATTTTTTCCCGATTTTTTCCGATTTTTTCCGATTTTTTCCCGATTTTTTCCCGATTTTTTCCCGATTTTTTCCCGATTTTTTCCCCGATTTTTTCCCGATTTTTTCCCGATTTTTTCCCGATTTTTTCCCGATTTTTTCCCGATTTTTTCCCGATTTTTCCCGATTTTTTCCGATTTTTTCTCCGATTTTTTCCCGATTATTTCCCGATTTTTTCCCGATTTTTTCCCGATTTTTTCCCGATTTTTTCCGATTTTTTCCGATTTTTTCCCGATTTTTTCCCGATTTTTTCCCGATTTTTTCCCGATTTTTTCCCGATTTTTTCCCAATTTTTTCCGATTTTTTCCGATTTTTTCCCCGATTTTTTCCCCGATTTTTTCCCGATTTTTTCCCGATTTTTTCCCGATTTTTTCCCGATTTTTCCCGATTTTTCCCGATTTTTCCCGATTTTTTCCCCGATTATTTCCCGATTTTTTCCGATTTTTTCCGATTTTTTCCCCGATTTTTCCCGATTTTTTCCCGATTTTTTCCCGATTTTTTCCCGATTTTTTCCCGATTTTTTCCCCGATTTTTTCCCGATTTTTTCCCGATTTTTTCCCGATTTTTTCCGATTTTTTCCCGATTTTTTCCCGATTTTTTCCCCCCGATTTTTTCCCCGATTTTTTCCCGATTTTTTCCCGATTTTTTCCCGATTTTTTCCCGATTTTTTCCCCGATTTTTTCCCCGATTTTTTCCCGATTTTTTCCCCGATTTTTTCCCGATTTTTTCCCGATTTTTTCCCGATTTTTTCCGATTTTTTCCGATTTTTTCCCCGATTTTTTCCCGATTTTTTCCCCGATTTTTTCCCGATTTTTTCCCGATTTTTTCCGATTTTTTCCCCGATTTTTTCCCGATTTTTTCCCGATTTTTTCCCCGATTTTTTCCCGATTTTTTCCGATTTTTTCCGATTTTTTCCCCGATTTTTTCCCCGATTTTTTCCCGATTTTTTCCCGATTTTTTCCCGATTTTTTCCCCGATTTTTTCCCGATTTTTTCCCGATTTTTTCCCGATTTTTTCCCGATTTTTTCCCGATTTTTTCCCGATTTTTTCCCGATTTTTCCCGATTTTTTCCCGATTTTTTCCGATTTTTTCCCGATTTTTTCCCGATTTTTTCCCGATTTTTTCCCGATTTTTTCCCGATTTTTTCCCGATTTTTTCCCGATTTTTTCCGATTTTTTCCCCGATTTTTTCCCGATTTTTTCCCGATTTTTTCCCGATTTTTTCCCAATTTTTTCCCGATTTTTTCCCGATTTTTTCCCGATTTTTTCCCGATTTTTTCCCGATTTTTCCCGATTTTTTCCCGATTTTTTCCGATTTTTTCCCGATTTTTTCCCGATTTTTTCCCGATTTTTTCCCGATTTTTTCCCGATTTTTCCCGATTTTTTCCCGATTTTTCCCGATTTTTCCCGATTTTTTCCCGAT
This sequence comes from Oncorhynchus clarkii lewisi, assembly GCF_045791955.1. Classification (NCBI taxonomy): domain Eukaryota; kingdom Metazoa; phylum Chordata; class Actinopteri; order Salmoniformes; family Salmonidae; genus Oncorhynchus; species Oncorhynchus clarkii. The sequence continues at coordinate 45,849 of NW_027258300.1, read as the reverse complement.
TTTTTCCCGATTTTTTCCGATTTTTTCCGATTTTTTCCCGATTTTTCCCGATTTTTTCCCCGATTTTTTCCCGATTTTTTCCGATTTTTCCCGATTTTTTCCCGATTTTTTCCAGATTTTTTCCCGATTTTTTCCGATTTTTTCCGATTTTTTCCCGATTTTTTCCCGATTTTTTCCCGATTGTTTCCCGATTTTTTCCCGATTTTTTCCCATTTTTTCCGATTTTTTCCGATTTTTTCCCCGATTTTTTCCCGATTTTTTCCCGATTTTTTCCCGATTTTTTCCCGATTTTTTCCCGATTTTTTCCCGATTTTTTCCCGATTTTTTCCCGATTTTTTCCCGATTTTTTCCCGATTTTTTCCGATTTTTTCCGATTTTTTCCCCGATTTTTTCCCGATTTTTTCCGATTTTTTCCCGATTTTTTCCCCGATTTTTCCAGATTTTTTCCCGATTTTTTCCCGATTTTTTCCCGATTTTTTCCCGATTTTTTCCCGATTTTTTCCCGATTTTTCCCGATTTTTCCCGATTTTTCCCGATTTTTTCCCCGATTATTTCCCGATTTTTTCCGATTTTTTCCGATTTTTTCCCGATTTTTTCCCCGATTTTTCCCGATTTTTTCCCGATTTTTTCCCGATTTTTTCCCGATTTTTTCCCGATTTTTTCCCCGATTTTTTCCCGATTTTTTCCCGATTTTTCCCGATTTTTTCCCGATTTTTTCCCGATTTTTTCCCGATTTTTTCCGATTTTTCCCGATTTTTTCCCGATTTTTTCCCGATTTTTTCCGATTTTTTTCCCCGATTTTTTCCCGATTTTTCCAGATTTTTTCCCGATTTTTCCCGATTTATTTCCCGATTTTTTCCGATTTTTTCCCGATTTTTCCCGATTTTTTCCCGATTTTTCCCCGATTATTTCCCGATTTTTTCCGATTTTTTCCTCGATTTTTTCCCGATTTTTCCCGATTTTTTCCGATTTTTTCCGATTTTTTCCGATTTTTTCCCCGATTTTTTCCCGATTTTTCCCGATTTTTTCCTCGATTTTTTCCCGATTTTTCCCGATTTTTTCCGATTTTTTCCGATTTTTTCCGATTTTTTCCCCGATTTTTTCCCCGATTTTTCCCGATTTTTTCCCGATTTTTTCCCGATTTTTTCCCGATTTTTTCCCCGATTTTTTCCCGATTTTTTCCCCGATTTTTTCCCCGATTTTTTCTCCGATTTTTTCCGATTTTTTCTCCGATTTTTTCCCGATTTTTTCCCCGATTTTTTCCGATTTTTCCGATTTTTTCTCCGATTATTTCCCCGATTATTTCCCGATTTTTTCCCCGATTTTTTCCCGATTTTTTCCCAATTTTTTCCGATTTTTTCCCCGATTTTTTCCCCGATTTTTTCCCCGATTTTTTCCCGATTTTTTCCCAATTTTTTCCGATTTTTTCCGATTTTTTCCTCGATTTTTTCCCCGATTATTTCCCGATTTTTTCCCGATTTTTTCCCGTTTTTTTCCCGATTTTTTCCCGATTTTTTCCCGATTTTTTCCCGATTTTTCCCGATTTTTTCCCGATTTTTCCCGATTTTTTCCCGATTTTTTCCCCGATTTTTTCCCGATTTTTTCCCGATTTTTCCCGATTTTTTCCCAATTTTTTCCGATTTTTTCCCGATTTTTTCCCGATTTTTTCCCGATTTTTTCCCGATTTTTTCCCAATTTTTTCCCGATTTTTTCCCGATTTTTTCCCGATTTTTTCCCGATTTTTTCCCGATTTTTCCAGATTTTTTCCCGATTTTTTCCGATTTTTTCCCGATTTTTTCCCGATTTTTTCCCGATTTTTTCCCGATTTTTTCCCGATTTTTCCCGATTTTTTCCCGATTTTTCCCGATTTTTCCCGATTTTTTCCCCGATTATTTCCCGATTTTTTCCGATTTTTTCCGATTTTTTCCCCGATTTTTTCCCCGATTTTTTCCCCGATTTTTTCCCGATTTTTTCCCGATTTTTTCCGATTTTTCCCCGATTTTTTCCCGATTTTTCCCGATTTTTCCCGATTTTTCCCGATTTTTCCCGATTTTTCCCGATTTTTTCCCCGATTTTTTCCCCGATTTTTTCCCGATTTTTTCCGATTTTTTCCCAATTTTTTCCCGATTTTTTCCCGATTTTTTCCCGATTTTTTCCCGATTTTTTCCCGATTTTTCCCGATTTTTTCCCGATTTTTCCCGATTTTTTCCCGATTTTTTCCGATTTTTTCCCGATTTTTTCCCCGATTTTTCCAGATTTTTTCCCGATTTTTTCCCGATTTTTTCCCGATTTTTTCCCCGATTTTTTCCCGATTTTTTCCCGATTTTTCCCGATTTTTCCCGATTTTTCCCGATTTTTTCCCCGATTATTTCCCGATTTTTTCCGATTTTTTCCGATTTTTTCCGATTTTTTCCCGATTTTTTCCCGATTTTTCCCGATTTTTTCCCGATTTTTTCCCGATTTTTTCCCGATTTTTTCCCGATTTTTTCCCGATTTTTTCCCCGATTTTTTCCCCGATTTTTTCTCCGATTTTTTCCGATTTTTTCTCCGATTTTTTCCCGATTTTTTCCCCGATTTTTTCCGATTTTTCCGATTTTTTCTCCGATTATTTCCCCGATTATTTCCCGATTTTTTCCCGATTTTTTCCCGATTTTTTCCCAATTTTTTCCGATTTTTTCCCGATTTTTTCCCCGATTTTTTCCCGATTTTTTCCCGATTTTTTCCCAATTTTTTCCGATTTTTTCCGATTTTTTCCTCGATTTTTTCCCCGATTATTTCCCGATTTTTTCCCGATTTTTTCCCGTTTTTTTCCCGATTTTTTCCCGATTTTTTCCCGATTTTTTCCCGATTTTTCCCGATTTTTTCCCGATTTTTCCCGATTTTTTCCCGATTTTTTCCCCGATTTTTTCCCGATTTTTTCCCGATTTTTCCCGATTTTTTCCCAATTTTTTCCGATTTTTTCCCGATTTTTTCCCGATTTTTTCCCGATTTTTTCCCGATTTTTTCCCAATTTTTTCCCGATTTTTTCCCGATTTTTTCCCCGATTTTTTCCCGATTTTTTCCCGATTTTTCCAGATTTTCCCCGATTTTTTCCGATTTTTTCCCGATTTTTTCCCGATTTTTTCCCGATTTTTTCCCGATTTTTTCCCGATTTTTCCCCGATTTTTTCCCGATTTTTCCCGATTTTTCCCGATTTTTTCCCCGATTATTTCCCGATTTTTTCCGATTTTTTCCGATTTTTTCCCCGATTTTTTCCCCGATTTTTTCCCCGATTTTTTCCCCGATTTTTTCCCGATTTTTTCCGATTTTTCCCCGATTTTTTCCCGATTTTTCCCGATTTTTCCCGATTTTTCCCGATTTTTCCCGATTTTTCCCGATTTTTTCCCGATTTTTTCCCGATTTTTTCCCCGATTTTTTCCGATTTTTTCCCAATTTTTTCCCGATTTTTTCCCGATTTTTTCCCGATTTTTTCCCGATTTTTTCCCGATTTTTCCCGATTTTTTCCCGATTTTTCCCGATTTTTTCCCGATTTTTTCCCCGATTTTTTCCCGATTTTTTCCCGATTTTTTCCCGATTTTTTCCCAATTTTTTCCCGATTTTTTCCCGATTTTTTCCCCGATTTTTTCCCGATTTTTTCCCGATTTTTCCAGATTTTCCCGATTTTTTCCGATTTTTTCCCCGATTTTTTCCCGATTTTTTCCCGATTTTTTCCCGATTTTTCCCGATTTTTTCCCGATTTTTCCCGATTTTTCCCGATTTTTTCCCCGATTATTTCCCGATTTTTTCCGATTTTTTCCGATTTTTTCCCGATTTTTTCCCGATTTTTTCCCGATTTTTTCCCGATTTTTTCCCGATTTTTTCCGATTTTTCCCGATTTTTTCCCGATTTTTCCCGATTTTTCCCGATTTTTCCCGATTTTTCCCGATTTTTCCCGATTTTTTCCCCGATTTTTTCCCCGATTTTTTCCCCGATTTTTTCCGATTTTTTCCCAATTTTTTCCCGATTTTTTCCCGATTTTTTCCCGATTTTTCCCGATTTTTTCCCGATTTTTCCCGATTTTTCCCGATTTTTTCCCCGATTATTTCCCGATTGTTTCCCGATTTTTTCCCGATTTTTTCCCGATTTTTTCCCGATTATTTCCCGATTTTTTCCCGATTTTTTCCCGATTTTTTCCCGATTTTTTCCGATTTTTTCCGATTTTTTCCCGATTTTTCCCGATTTTTCCCGATTTTTTCCCCGATTTTTTCCCGATTTTTTTTTTTCCCGATTTTTTCCGATTTTTTCCCGATTATTTCCCGATTTTTTCCCGATTTTTTCCCGATTTTTTCCCGATTTTTTCCGATTTTTTCCCCGATTTTTTCCCGATTTTTTCCCCGATTTTTTCCCGATTTTTTCCCGATTTTTCCCGATTTTTCCCGATTTTTCCCGATTTTTTCCCCGATTATTTCCCGATTTTTTCCGATTTTTTCCGATTTTTTCCCGATTTTTTCCCCGATTTTTCCCGATTTTTTCCCCGATTTTTTCCGATTTTTTCCGATTTTTTCCCGATTTTTTCCCGATTTTTTCCCGATTTTTTCCCGATTTTTCCCGATTTTCCCGATTTTTCCCGATTTTTTCCCGATTTTTCCCGATTTTTTCCCGATTTTTCCCGATTTTTTCCCGATTTTTTCCCCGATTTTTTCCCGATTTTTTCCCGATTTTTCCCGATTTTTTCCCATTTTTTCCGATTTTTTCCCGATTTTTTCCCGATTTTTTCCCCGATTTTTTCCCGATTTTTTCCCAATTTTTTCCCGATTTTTTCCCGATTTTTTCCCCGATTTTTTCCCGATTTTTTCCCGATTTTTCCAGATTTTTTCCCGATTTTTTCCGATTTTTTCCCCGATTTTTTCCCGATTTTTTCCCGATTTTTTCCCGATTTTTTCCCGATTTTTCCCGATTTTTTCCCGATTTTTTCCCGATTTTTCCCGATTTTTTCCCGATTATTTCCCGATTTTTTCACGATTTTTTCCGATTTTTTCCCGATTTTTTCCCGATTTTTTCCCGATTTTTTCCCGATTTTTTCCCGATTTTTTCCGATTTTTCCCGATTTTTTCCCGATTTTTCCCGATTTTTCCCGATTTTTCCCGATTTTTCCCGATTTTTCCCGATTTTTTCCCCGATTTTTTCCCGATTTTTTCCCGATTTTTTCCGATTTTTTCCGATTTTTTCCCGATTTTTTCCCGATTTTTTCCGATTTTTTCCAGATTTTTTCCCGATTTTTCCCGATTTTTTCCGATTTTTCCCGATTTTTTCCCGATTTTTTCCCGATTTTTTCCCCGATTTTTTCCCGATTTTTTCCCGATTTTTTCCCAATTTTTTCCCGATTTTTTCCGATTTTTTCCCGATTTTTTCCCGATTTTTTCCCGATTTTTCCCGATTTTCCCCGATTTTTTCCGATTTTTTCCCCGATTTTTTCCCGATTTTTTCCCGATTTTTTCCCGATTTTTTCCCGATTTTTCCCGATTTTTTCCCGATTTTTCCCGATTTTTCCCGATTTTTTCCCCGATTATTTCCCGATTTTTTCCGATTTTTTCCGATTTTTTCCCCGATTTTTTCCCCGATTTTTTCCCGATTTTTTCCCGATTTTTTCCCGATTTTTTCCGATTTTTCCCGATTTTTTCCGATTTTTCCCGATTTTTCCCGATTTTTCCCGATTTTTCCCGATTTTTCCCGATTTTTTCCCGATTTTTTCCCGATTTTTTCCCGATTTTTTCCGATTTTTTCCCAATTTTTTCCGATTTTTTCCGATTTTTTCCCGATTTTTTCCGATTTTTTCCCGATTTTTCCCGATTTTTTCCCGATTTTTCCCGATTTTTTCCCGATTTTTTCCCCGATTTTTTCCCGATTTTTTCCCGATTTTTTCCGATTTTTTCCCAATTTTTTCCCGATTTTTTCCCGATTTTTTCCCGATTTTTTCCCGATTTTTTCCCGATTTTTCCAGATTTTCCCGATTTTTTCCGATTTTTTCCCGATTTTTTCCCGATTTTTTCCCGATTTTTTCCCGATTTTTTCCCGATTTTTCCCGATTTTTCCCGATTTTTCCCGATTTTTTCCCCGATTATTTCCCGATTTTTTCCGATTTTTTCCGATTTTTTCCCCGATTTTTTCCCGATTTTTTCCCGATTTTTTCCCGATTTTTTCCCGATTTTTTCCGATTTTTTCCCGATTTTTTCCCGATTTTTCCCGATTTTTCCCGATTTTTCCCGATTTTTTCCCGATTTTTCCCGATTTTTTCCCCGATTATTTCCCGATTTTTTCACGATTTTTTCCGATTTTTTCCCGATTTTTTCCCCATTTTTTCCCGATTTTTTCCCGATTTTTCCCGATTTTTTCCACGATTTTTCCCGATTTTTCCCGATTTTTTCCCCGATTTTTTCCCGATTTTTCCCGATTTTTTCCACGATTTTTTCCCGATTTTTTCCCGATTATTTCCCGATTTTTTCCGATTTTTTCCGATTTTTTCCCGATTTTTTCCGATTTTTTCCGATTTTTTCCCGATTTTTTCCCGATTTTTTCCGATTTTTTCCCCGATTTTTTCCCCGATTTTTCCCGATTTTTTCCCGATTTTTTCCCGATTTTTTCCCGATTTTTTCCCGATTTTTTCCCGATTTTTTCCCGATTTTTTCCCGATTTTTCCCGATTTTTCCCGATTTTTTCCCGATTATTTCCCGATTTTTTCCGATTTTTTCCGATTTTTTCCCGATTTTTTCCCGATTTTTCCCGATTTTTTCCCGATTTTTTCCCGATTTTTTCCCGATTTTTTCCCGATTTTTTCCCGATTTTTTCCCGATTTTTTCCCGATTTTTCCCATTTTCCCCGATTTTTTCCCGATTTTTTCCCGATTTTTTCCGATTTTTCCCCGATTTTTTCCCGATTTTTTCCCGATTTTTTCCGATTTTTTTCCCCGATTTTTTCCCGATTTTTCCAGATTTTTTCCCGATTTTTCCCGATTTATTTCCCGATTTTTTCCGATTTTTTCCCGATTTTTCCCGATTTTTTCCCGATTTTTCCCCGATTATTTCCCGATTTTTTCCGATTTTTTCCTCGATTTTTTCCCGATTTTTCCCGATTTTTTCCGATTTTTTCCGATTTTTTCCGATTTTTTCCCGATTTTTTCCCGATTTTTCCCGATTTTTTCCTCGATTTTTTCCCGATTTTTCCCGATTTTTTCCGATTTTTTCCGATTTTTTCCGATTTTTTCCCGATTTTTTCCCGATTTTTCCCGATTTTTTCCCGATTTTTTCCCCGATTTTTTCCCGATTTTTTCCCGATTTTTTCCCGATTTTTTCCCCGATTTTTTCCCCGATTTTTTCTCCGATTTTTTCCGATTTTTTCTCCGATTTTTTCCCGATTTTTTCCCCGATTTTTTCCGATTTTTCCGATTTTTTCTCCGATTATTTCCCCGATTATTTCCCGATTTTTTCCCCGATTTTTTCCCGATTTTTTCCCAATTTTTTCCGATTTTTTCCCGATTTTTTCCCCATTTTTTCCCGATTTTTTCCCGATTTTTTCCCAATTTTTTCCGATTTTTTCCGATTTTTTCCTCGATTTTTTCCCCGATTATTTCCCGATTTTTTCCCGATTTTTTCCCGTTTTTTTCCCGATTTTTTCCCGATTTTTTCCCGATTTTTTCCCGATTTTTCCCGATTTTTTCCCGATTTTTCCCGATTTTTTCCCGATTTTTTCCCGATTTTTTCCCGATTTTTTCCCGATTTTTCCCGATTTTTTCCCCGAATTTTTTCCGATTTTTTCCCGATTTTTTCCCGATTTTTTCCCCGATTTTTTCCCGATTTTTTCCCAATTTTTTCCCGATTTTTTCCCGATTTTTTCCCCGATTTTTTCCCGATTTTTTCCCGATTTTTCCAGATTTTCCCCGATTTTTTCCGATTTTTTCCCCGATTTTTTCCCGATTTTTTCCCGATTTTTTCCGATTTTTTCCCGATTTTTCCCGATTTTTTCCCGATTTTTCCCGATTTTTCCCGATTTTTTCCCCGATTATTTCCCGATTTTTTCACGATTTTTTCCGATTTTTTCCCGATTTTTTCCCCATTTTTTCCCGATTTTTTCCCCGATTTTTTCCGATTTTTTCCCCGATTTTTTCCCGATTTTTTCCCGATTTTTTCCCGATTTTTTCCCGATTTTTTCCCGATTTTTTCCCGATTTTTCCCGATTTTCCCCGATTTTTTCCCGATTTTTTCCCGATTTTTTCCGATTTTTCCCCGATTTTTTCCCGATTTTTTCCCCGATTTTTTCCGATTTTTTTCCCCGATTTTTTCCCGATTTTTCCAGATTTTTTCCCGATTTTTCCCCGATTTATTTCCCGATTTTTTCCCGATTTTTCCCCGATTATTTCCCGATTTTTTCCGATTTTTTCCTCGATTTTTTCCCGATTTTTTCCGATTTTTTCCGATTTTTTCCGATTTTTTCCCCGATTTTTTCCCGATTTTTCCCGATTTTTTCCTCGATTTTTTCCCGATTTTTCCCGATTTTTTCCGATTTTTTCCGATTTTTTCCGATTTTTTCCCCGATTTTTTCCCCGATTTGTCCCGATTTTTTCCCGATTTTTTCCCGATTTTTTCCCGATTTTTTCCCGATTTTTTCCCGATTTTTTCCCGATTTTTTCCGATTTTTCCCGATTTTTTCCCGATTTTTCCCGATTTTTCCCGATTTTTCCCGATTTTTTCCCCGATTTTTTCCCCGATTTTTTCCCCGATTTTTTCCGATTTTTTCCCAATTTTTTCCCGATTTTTTCCCGATTTTTTCCCGATTTTTTCCCGATTTTTTCCCGATTTTTCCAGATTTTCCCCGATTTTTTCCGATTTTTTCCCCGATTTTTTCCCGATTTTTTCCCGATTTTTTCCCGATTTTTCCCGATTTTTTCCCCGATTTTTCCCGATTTTTTCCCCGATTTTTTCCCGATTTTTTCCCGATTTTTTCCCGATTTTTTCCCCGATTTTTTCCCGATTTTTTCCCGATTTTTTCCCGATTTTTTCCCCGATTTTTTCCCGATTTTTTCCCGATTTTTCCCGATTTTCCCCGATTTTTTCCCGATTTTTTCCCCGATTTTTTCCGATTTTTCCCCGATTTTTTCCCGATTTTTTCCCCGATTTTTTCCGATTTTTTTCCCCGATTTTTTCCCGATTTTTCCAGATTTTTTCCCGATTTTTCCCGATTTATTTCCCGATTTTTTCCGATTTTTTCCCCGATTTTTCCCGATTTTTTCCCGATTTTTCCCCGATTATTTCCCGATTTTTTCCGATTTTTTCCTCGATTTTTTCCCGATTTTTTCCGATTTTTTCCGATTTTTTCCGATTTTTTCCCCGATTTTTTCCCCGATTTTTCCCGATTTTTTCCTCGATTTTTTCCCGATTTTTCCCGATTTTTTCCGATTTTTTCCGATTTTTTCCGATTTTTTCCCCGATTTTTTCCCCGATTTTTCCCGATTTTTTCCCGATTTTTTCCCGATTTTTTCCCGATTTTTTCCCGATTTTTTCCCGATTTTTTCCCCGATTTTTTCCCCGATTTTTTCTCCGATTTTTTCCGATTTTTTCTCCGATTTTTTCCCGATTTTTTCCCCGATTTTTTCCGATTTTTCCGATTTTTTCTCCGATTATTTCCCCGATTATTTCCCGATTTTTTCCCCGATTTTTTCCCGATTTTTTCCCAATTTTTTCCGATTTTTTCCCGATTTTTTCCCGATTTTTTCCCGATTTTTTCCCGATTTTTTCCCAATTTTTTCCGATTTTTTCCGATTTTTTCCTCGATTTTTTCCCCGATTATTTCCCGATTTTTTCCCGATTTTTTCCCGTTTTTTTCCCGATTTTTTCCCGATTTTTTCCCGATTTTTTCCCGATTTTTCCCGATTTTTTCCCGATTTTTCCCGATTTTTTCCCGATTTTTTCCCCGATTTTTTCCCGATTTTTTCCCGATTTTTCCCGATTTTTTCCCAATTTTTTCCGATTTTTTCCCCGATTTTTTCCCCGATTTTTTCCCCGATTTTTTCCCGATTTTTTCCCAATTTTTTCCCGATTTTTTCCCGATTTTTTCCCGATTTTTTCCCGATTTTTTCCCGATTTTTCCAGATTTTCCCCGATTTTTTCCGATTTTTTCCCCGATTTTTTCCCGATTTTTTCCCGATTTTTTCCCGATTTTTTCCCGATTTTTCCCCGATTTTTTCCCGATTTTTCCCGATTTTTCCCGATTTTTTCCCCGATTATTTCCCGATTTTTTCCGATTTTTTCCGATTTTTTCCCCGATTTTTTCCCCGATTTTTTCCCCGATTTTTTCCCCGATTTTTTCCCGATTTTTTCCGATTTTTCCCGATTTTTTCCCGATTTTTCCCGATTTTTCCCGATTTTTCCCGATTTTTTCCCGATTTTTTCCCGATTTTTTCCCCGATTTTTTCCGATTTTTTCCCAATTTTTTCCCGATTTTTTCCCGATTTTTTCCCCGATTTTTTCCCGATTTTTTCCCGATTTTTCCAGATTTTCCCCGATTTTTTCCGATTTTTTCCGATTTTTTCCCGATTTTTTCCCGATTTTTTCCCGATTTTTTCCCGATTTTTCCCCGATTTTTTCCCGATTTTTCCCGATTTTTCCCGATTTTTTCCCCGATTATTTCCCGATTTTTTCCGATTTTTTCCGATTTTTTCCCCGATTTTTTCCCCCGATTTTTTCCCCGATTTTTTCCCGATTTTTTCCCGATTTTTTCCGATTTTTCCCGATTTTTTCCCGATTTTTCCCGATTTTTCCCGATTTTTCCCGATTTTTTCCCCGATTTTTTCCCGATTTTTTCCCGATTTTTTCCGATTTTTTCCCGATTTTTCCAGATTTTTTCCCCGATTTTTTCCCGATTTTTTCCCGATTTTTTCCCGATTTTTCCAGATTTTCCCCGATTTTTTCCGATTTTTTCCCGATTTTTTCCCGATTTTTTCCCGATTTTTTCCCGATTTTTTCCCGATTTTTCCCCGATTTTTTCCCGATTTTTCCCGATTTTTCCCGATTTTTTCCCCGATTATTTCCCGATTTTTTCCGATTATTTCCCGATTTTTTCCCGATTTTTCCCGATTTTTTCCCGATTTTTTCCGATTTTTCCCGATTTTTTCCCAGATTTTTTCCCAGATTTTTTCCCGATTTTTTCCGATTTTTTCCGATTTTTTCCCGATTTTTTCACCGATTTTTTCCCGATTGTTTCCCGATTTTTTCCCGATTTTTTCCCGATTTTTTCCCAATTTTTTCCGATTTTTTCCGATTTTTTCCCGATTTTTTCCCGATTTTTTCCCGATTTTTTCCCCGATTTTTTCCCGATTTTTTCCCGATTATTTCCCGATTTTTTCCCGATTTTTTCCCGATTTTTTCCCGATTTTTTCCGATTTTTTCCGATTTTTTCCCGATTTTTTCCCGATTTTTTCCGATTTTTTCCCGATTTTTTCCCCGATTTTTCCAGATTTTTTCCCCGATTTTTTCCCGATTTTTTCCCGATTTTTTCCCGATTTTTTCCCGATTTTTTCCCGATTTTTCCCGATTTTTCCCGATTTTTCCCGATTTTTTCCCCGATTATTTCCCGATTTTTTCCGATTTTTTCCGATTTTTTCCCCGATTTTTTCCCCGATTTTTCCCGATTTTTTCCCCGATTTTTTCCCGATTTTTTCCCGATTTTTTCCCGATTTTTTCCCCGATTTTTTCCCGATTTTTTCCCGATTTTTCCCGATTTTCCCCGATTTTTTCCCGATTTTTTCCCCGATTTTTTCCGATTTTTCCCCGATTTTTTCCCGATTTTTTCCCCGATTTTTTCCGATTTTTTTCCCCGATTTTTTCCCGATTTTTCCAGATTTTTTCCCGATTTTTCCCCGATTTATTTCCCGATTTTTTCCGATTTTTTCCCCGATTTTTCCCGATTTTTTCCCGATTTTTCCCCGATTATTTCCCGATTTTTTCCGATTTTTTCCTCGATTTTTTCCCGATTTTTCCCGATTTTTTCCGATTTTTTCCGATTTTTTCCGATTTTTTCCCCGATTTTTTCCCCGATTTTTCCCGATTTTTTCCTCGATTTTTTCCCCGATTTTTCCCGATTTTTTCCCGATTTTTTCCCGATTTTTTCCCGATTTTTTCCCCGATTTTTTCCCGATTTTTTCCCCGATTTTTTCCCCGATTTTTTCTCCGATTTTTTCCGATTTTTTCTCCGATTTTTTCCCGATTTTTTCCCCGATTTTTTCCGATTTTTCCGATTTTTTCTCCGATTATTTCCCCGATTATTTCCCGATTTTTTCCCCGATTTTTCCCAATTTTTTCCGATTTTTTCCCCGATTTTTTCCCCGATTTTTTCCCCGATTTTTTCCCGATTTTTTCCCATTTTTTCCGATTTTTTCCGATTTTTTCCTCGATTTTTTCCCCGATTATTTCCCGATTTTTTCCCGATTTTTTCCCGATTTTTTCCCGATTTTTTCCCGATTTTTTCCGATTTTTTCCCGATTTTTCCCGATTTTTTCCCGATTTTTTTTTTTCCCGATTTTTTCCCGATTTTTTCCCGATTTTTTCCCGATTTTTCCCGATTTTTTCCCGATTTTTTCCAATTTTTTCCCGATTTTTTCCCGATTTTTTCCCGATTTTTTCCCGATTTTTTCCCGATTTTTCCAGATTTTCCCCGATTTTTTCCGATTTTTTCCCCGATTTTTTCCCGATTTTTTCCCGATTTTTTCCCGATTTTTTCCCGATTTTTCCCGATTTTTTCCCGATTTTTCCCGATTTTTCCCGATTTTTTCCCCGATTATTTCCCGATTTTTTCCGATTTTTTCCGATTTTTTCCCCGATTTTTTCCCGATTTTTTCCCGATTTTTTCCCGATTTTTTCCCGATTTTTTCCGATTTTTCCCCGATTTTTTCCCGATTTTTCCCGATTTTTCCCGATTTTTCCCGATTTTTTCCCGATTTTTTCCCGATTTTTTCCCCGATTTTTTCCGATTTTTTCCCAATTTTTTCCCGATTTTTTCCCGATTTTTTCCCGATTTTTTCCCGATTTTTTCCCGATTTTTCCAGATTTTTTCCCGATTTTTTCCGATTTTTTCCCGATTTTTTCCCGATTTTTTCCCGATTTTTTCCCGATTTTTTCCCGATTTTTCCCGATTTTTTCCCGATTATTTCCCGATTTTTTCCGATTATTTCCCGATTTTTTCCCGATTTTTCCCGATTTTTTCCCCCGATTTTTTCCGATTTTTTCCGATTTTTTCCCGATTTTTTCCCATTTTTTCCCGATTTTTTCCCGATTTTTTCCCGATTTTTTCCGATTTTTTCCGATTTTTTCCCGATTTTTTCCCGATTTTTTCCCGATTTTTTCCCGATTTTTTCCCGATTTTTTCCCGATTTTTTCCCAATTTTTTCCGATTTTTTCCGATTTTTTCCCGATTTTTTCCCGATTTTTTCCCGATTTTTTCCCGATTTTTTCCCGATTTTTTCCCGATTTTTTCCCGATTATTTCCCGATTTTTTCCCGATTTTTTCCCGATTTTTTCCCGATTTTTTCCGATTTTTTCCGATTTTTTCCCGATTTTTTCCCCGATTTTTTCCGATTTTTTCCCCGATTTTTTCCCCGATTTTTCCAGATTTTTTCCCCGATTTTTTCCCGATTTTTTCCCGATTTTTTCCCCGATTTTTTCCCGATTTTTTCCCGATTTTTCCCGATTTTTCCCGATTTTTCCCGATTTTTTCCCCGATTTTTTCCGATTTTTTCCGATTTTTTCCGATTTTTTCCCCGATTTTTTCCCGATTTTTTCCGATTTTTTCCCGATTTTTTCCCGATTTTTTCCCGATTTTTTCCCGATTTTTTCCCGATTTTTTCCCGATTTTTCCCGATTTTTTCCCCGATTTTTTCCCGATTTTTTCCCGATTTTTTCCGATTTTTCCCGATTTTTTCCCGATTTTTTCCCGATTTTTTCCGATTTTTTTCCCCGATTTTTTCCCGATTTTTCCAGATTTTTTCCCGATTTTTCCCGATTTATTTCCCGATTTTTTCCGATTTTTTCCCGATTTTTCCCGATTTTTTCCCGATTTTTCCCGATTATTTCCCGATTTTTCCCGATTTTTTCCCGATTTTTTCCCGATTTTTTCCCGATTTTTTCCCGATTTTTCCCGATTTTTTCCCATTTTTTCCAATTTTTTCCCGATTTTTTCCCGATTTTTTCCCCGATTTTTTCCCGATTTTTTCCCGATTTTTCCAGATTTTCCCCGATTTTTTCCGATTTTTTCCCCGATTTTTTCCCGATTTTTTCCCGATTTTTTCCCGATTTTTTCCCGATTTTTCCCGATTTTTTCCCGATTTTTCCCGATTTTTCCCGATTTTTTCCCCGATTATTTCCCGATTTTTTCCGATTTTTTCCGATTTTTTCCCGATTTTTTCCCGATTTTTTCCCGATTTTTTCCCGATTTTTTCCCGATTTTTTCCGATTTTTTTTTTTCCCGATTTTTCCCGATTTTTCCCGATTTTTCCCGATTTTTTCCCGATTTTTTCCCCGATTTTTTCCCCGATTTTTTCCGATTTTTTCCCAATTTTTTCCCGATTTTTTCCCGATTTTTTCCCGATTTTTTCCCGATTTTTTCCCGATTTTTCCCGATTTTTTCCCGATTTTTTCCGATTTTTTCCCCGATTTTTTCCCGATTTTTTCCCGATTTTTTCCCCGATTTTTTCCCGATTTTTCCCCGATTTTTTCCCCGATTTTTTCCCGATTTTTTCCCGTTTTTTTCCGATTTTTTTTCCGATTTTTTCCCCCGATTTTTTCCCCGATTTTTTCCCGATTTTTTCCCGATTTTTTCCGATTTTTTCCCCGATTTTTTCCCGATTTTTTCCCGATTTTTTCCCCGATTTTTTCCCGATTTTTTCCCCGATTTTTTCCCCGATTTTTTCCCCGATTTTTTCCCGATTTTTTCCCGATTTTTTCCGATTTTTTTTTTTCCGATTTTTTTTTCCCCGATTTTTTCCCGATTTTTTCCCGATTTTTCCCGATTTTTTCCCCGATTTTTTCCCGATTTTTTCCCGATTTTTTCCCGATTTTTTCCCCGATTTTTTCCCGATTTTTTCCCGATTTTTCCCGATTTTCCCCGATTTTTTCCCGATTTTTTCCCGATTTTTTCCGATTTTTCCCGATTTTTTCCCGATTTTTTCCCGATTTTTTCCGATTTTTTTCCCCGATTTTTTCCCGATTTTTCCAGATTTTTTCCCGATTTTTCCCGATTTATTTCCCGATTTTTTCCGATTTTTTCCCCGATTTTTCCCGATTTTTTCCCGATTTTTTCCCGATTTTTCCCGATTTTTTCCGATTTTTTCCGATTTTTTCCCGATTTTTTCCCGATTTTTTCCGATTTTTTCCGATTTTTTCCGATTTTTTCCCGATTTTTTCCCGATTTTTTCCCGATTTTTTCCCGATTTTTTCCCGATTTTTCCCGATTTTTTCCCGATTTTTTCCCGATTTTTCCCGATTTTTCCCGATTTTTTCCCGATTTTTTCCCCGATTTTTTCCCGATTTTTTCCCGATTTTTTCCGATTTTTTCCCCGATTTTTTCCCCGATTTTTTCCCCGATTTTTTCCGATTTTTTCCCGATTTTTTCCCCGATTTTTCCCGATTTTTCCCGATTTTTTCCCCGATTATTTCCCGATTTTTTCCGATTTTTTCCGATTTTTTCCCGATTTTTTCCCGATTTTTCCCGATTTTTTCCCGATTTTTTCCCGATTTTTTCCCGATTTTTTCCCGATTTTTTCCCCGATTTTTTCCCGATTTTTTCCCGATTTTTCCCGATTTTCCCCGATTTTTTCCCGATTTTTTCCCCGATTTTTTCCGATTTTTCCCGATTTTTTCCCGATTTTTTCCCCGATTTTTTCCGATTTTTTTCCCCGATTTTTTCCCGATTTTTCCCGATTTTCCCCGATTTTTTCCCGATTTTTTCCCGATTTTTTCCGATTTTTCCCGATTTTTTCCCGATTTTTTCCCGATTTTTTCCCCGATTTTTTCCCGATTTTTCCCGATTTTTCCCGATTTTTTCCCCGATTATTTCCCGATTTTTTCCGATTTTTTCCGATTTTTTCCCGATTTTTTCCCGATTTTTCCCGATTTTTTCCCGATTTTTTCCCGATTTTTTCCCGATTTTTTCCCGATTTTTTCCCGATTTTTTCCGATTTTTTCCCGATTTTTCCCGATTTTCCCCGATTTTTTCCCGATTTTTTCCCCGATTTTTTCCGATTTTTCCCCGATTTTTTCCCGATTTTTTCCCGATTTTTTCCGATTTTTTTCCCGATTTTTTCCCGATTTTTCCAGATTTTTTCCCGATTTTTCCCGATTTTTTCCGATTTTTTCCGATTTTTTCCCCGATTTTTCCCGATTTTTTCCCGATTTTTCCCGATTATTTCCCGATTTTTTCCGATTTTTTCCTCGATTTTTTCCCGATTTTTCCCGATTTTTTCCGATTTTTTCCGATTTTTTCCGATTTTTTCCCGATTTTTTCCCCGATTTTTCCCGATTTTTTCCTCGATTTTTTCCCGATTTTTCCCGATTTTTTCCGATTTTTTCAGATTTTTTCCGATTTTTTCCCCGATTTTTTCCCGATTTTTCCCGATTTTTTCCCGATTTTTTCCCGATTTTTTCCCGATTTTTTCCCCGATTTTTTCCCGATTTTTTCCCGATTTTTTCCCGATTTTTTCTCCGATTTTTTCCGATTTTTTCCCGATTTTTCCCGATTTTTTCCCGATTTTTTCCCGATTTTTTCCCCGATTTTTCCCGATTTTTTCCCAATTTTTTCCGATTTTTTCCCGATTTTTTCCCGATTTTTTCCCGATTTTTTCCCCCCGATTTTTTCCCGATTTTTTCCCGATTTTTTCCCATTTTTTCCCGATTTTTTCCCGATTTTTTCCCGATTTTTTCCCGATTTTTTCCCGATTTTTCCAGATTTTCCCGATTTTTTCCGATTTTTTCCGATTTTTTCCCCCGATTTTTTCCCGATTTTTTCCCGATTTTTCCCGATTTTTTCCCGATTTTTCCCGATTTTTCCCGATTTTTTCCCCGATTATTTCCCGATTTTTTCACGATTTTTTCCGATTTTTTCCCGATTTTTTCCCCATTTTTTCCCGATTTTTTCCCCGATTTTTTCCGATTTTTTCCGATTTTTCCCGATTTTTTCCCGATTTTTCCCGATTTTTCCCGATTTTTTCCCGATTTTTCCCGATTTTTCCCGATTTTTTCCCGATTTTTTCCCCGATTTTTTCCCCGATTTTTTCCGATTTTTTCCCAATTTTTTCCCGATTTTTTCCCGATTTTTTCCCGATTTTTTCCCGATTTTTTCCCGATTTTTCCCGATTTTTTCCCGATTTTTTTTTTTCCCGATTTTTTCCCCGATTTTTTCCCGATTTTTTCCGATTTTTTCCGATTTTTTTCCCCGATTTTTTCCCGATTTTTTTTTTTCCCGATTTTTCCCCCCGATTTATTTCCCGATTTTTTCCGATTTTTTCCCGATTTTTTCCCGATTTTTTCCCCGATTTTTCCCCGATTATTTCCCGATTTTTTCCCCGATTTTTTCCTTTTTTCCCCGATTTTTTCCCGATTTTTCCCGATTTTTTCCGATTTTTTCCTCGATTTTTTCCGATTTTTTCCCGATTTTTTCCGATTTTTTCCCCGATTTTTTCCCCGATTTTTCCCGATTTTTTCCTCGATTTTTTCCCGATTTTTCCCGATTTTTTCCGATTTTTTCAGATTTTTTCCGATTTTTTCCCGATTTTTTCCCCGATTTTTCCCGATTTTTTCCCGATTTTTTCCCGATTTTTTCCCGATTTTTTCCCGATTTTTTCCCGATTTTTTCCCCGATTTTTTCCCGATTTTTTCTCCGATTTTTTCCCGATTTTTTCCCGATTTTTCCCGATTTTTTCCCGATTTTTTCCCCCGATTTTTTCCCGATTTTTTCCCGATTTTTCCCGATTTTTTCCCAATTTTTTCCGATTTTTTCCCGATTTTTTCCCGATTTTTTCCCGATTTTTTCCCGATTTTTTCCCAATTTTTTCCCGATTTTTTCCCGATTTTTTCCCGATTTTTTCCCGATTTTTTCCCGATTTTTCCAGATTTTCCCCGATTTTTTCCGATTTTTTCCCGATTTTTTCCCGATTTTTTCCCGATTTTTTCCCGATTTTTTCCCGATTTTTCCCGATTTTTTCCCGATTTTTCCCGATTTTTCCCGATTTTTTCCCCCGATTTTTTCCGATTATTTCCCGATTTTTTCCGATTTTTTCCGATTTTTTCCCGATTTTTTCCCGATTTTTTCCCGATTTTTTCCCGATTTTTTCCCGATTTTTTCCGATTTTTCCCGATTTTTTCCCGATTTTTTTTTTTCCGATTTTTCCCGATTTTTTCCCGATTTTTCCCGATTTTTTCCCGATTTTTTCCCGATTTTTTCCCGATTTTTTCCCGATTTTTTCCCCGATTTTTTCCCGATTTTTTCCCGATTTTTTCCCGATTTTTTCCCGATTTTTTCCCGATTTTTTCCCGATTTTTTCCCGATTTTTTCCCGATTTTTTCCGATTTTTTCCGATTTTTTCCCGATTTTTTCCCGATTTTTTCCGATTTTTTCCCGATTTTTTCCCGATTTTTTCCGATTTTTTCCGATTTTTTCCCCGATTTTTTCCCGATTTTTCCCGATTTTTTCCCGATTTTTTCCCGATTTTTTCCCGATTTTTTCCCGATTTTTTCCCGATTTTTCCCGATTTTTTCCCGATTTTTCCCGATTTTTTCCGATTTTTTCCGATTTTTTCCCGATTTTTTCCCGATTTTTCCCGATTTTTTCCCCGATTTTTTCCCGATTTTTTCCCGATTTTTTCCCGATTTTTTCCCCGATTTTTTCCCGATTTTTTCCCGATTTTTCCCGATTTTCCCCGATTTTTTCCCGATTTTTTCCCCGATTTTTTCCGATTTTTTCCCGATTTTTTCCCGATTTTTTCCCCGATTTTTTCCGATTTTTTTCCCCGATTTTTTCCCGATTTTTCCAGATTTTTTCCCGATTTTTCCCCGATTTATTTCCCGATTTTTTCCGATTTTTTCCCCGATTTTTCCCGATTTTTTCCCGATTTTTCCCCGATTATTTCCCGATTTTTTCCGATTTTTTCCTCGATTTTTTCCCGATTTTTTCCCGATTTTTTCCGATTTTTTCCGATTTTTTCCGATTTTTTCCCCGATTTTTTCCCGATTTTTCCCGATTTTTTCCTCGATTTTTTCCCGATTTTTCCCGATTTTTTCCGATTTTTTCCGATTTTTTCCGATTTTTTCCCGATTTTTTCCCCGATTTTTCCCGATTTTTTCCCGATTTTTTCCCGATTTTTTCCCGATTTTTTTCCCGATTTTTTCCCCGATTTTTTCCCGATTTTTTCCCGATTTTTCCCGATTTTTTCCCAATTTTTTCCGATTTTTTCCCCGATTTTTTCCCGATTTTTTCCCGATTTTTTCCCGATTTTTTCCCATTTTTTCCCGATTTTTTCCCGATTTTTTCCCGATTTTTTCCCGATTTTTTCCCGATTTTTCCAGATTTTCCCCGATTTTTTCCGATTTTTTCCGATTTTTTCCCGATTTTTTCCCCGATTTTTTCCCGATTTTTTCCCCGATTTTTTCCCGATTTTTTCCGATTTTTTCCGATTTTTTCCCGATTTTTTCCCGATTTTTCCCGATTTTTCCCGATTTTTCCCGATTTTTCCCGATTTTTTCCCCGATTTTTTCCCCGATTTTTTCCCCGATTTTTTCCGATTTTTTCCCAATTTTTTCCCGATTTTTTCCCCGATTTTTTCCCGATTTTTTCCCGATTTTTTCCCGATTTTTTCCCGATTTTTTCCCGATTTTTTCCGATTTTTTCCCCCGATTTTTTCCCGATTTTTTCCCGATTTTTTCCCGATTTTTTCCCGATTTTTTCCCAATTTTTTCCCGATTTTTTCCCGATTTTTTCCCCGATTTTTTCCCGATTTTTTCCCGATTTTTCCAGATTTTCCCCGATTTTTTCCGATTTTTTCCCCGATTTTTTCCCGATTTTTTCCCGATTTTTTCCCGATTTTTTCCCGATTTTTTCCCGATTTTTTCCCCGATTTTTTCCCGATTTTTCCCGATTTTTTCCCCCGATTTTTTCCCCGATTTTTTCCGATTTTTTCCGATTTTTTCCCCCCGATTTTTTCCCGATTTTTTCCCCGATTTTTTCCCGATTTTTTCCCGATTTTTTCCCGATTTTTTCCCGATTTTTTCCCCGATTTTTTCCCATTTTTCCCGATTTTTTCCCGATTTTTTCCCCGATTTTTTCCGATTTTTCCCGATTTTTTCCCGATTTTTTCCCCGATTTTTTCCCGATTTTTTCCGATTTTTTCCCAATTTTTTCCGATTTTTTCCCGATTTTTTCCCGATTTTTCCCCGATTTTTTCCCGATTTTTCCCGATTTTTCCCGATTTTTTCCCCGATTATTTCCCGATTGTTTCCCGATTTTTTCCCGATTTTTTCCCGATTTTTTCCCGATTATTTCCCGATTTTTTCCCGATTTTTTCCCGATTTTTTCCCGATTTTTTCCGATTTTTTCCGATTTTTTCCCGATTTTTTCCCCGATTTTTTCCGATTTTTTCCCGATTTTTTCCCGATTTTTCCAGATTTTTTCCCCGATTTTTTCCCGATTTTTTCCCGATTTTTTCCCCGATTTTTTCCCGATTTTTTCCCGATTTTTCCCGATTTTTCCCGATTTTTCCCGATTTTTTCCCGATTTTTTCCCGATTTTTTCCGATTTTTTCCGATTTTTTCCCGATTTTTTCCCGATTTTTCCCGATTTTTTCCCGATTTTTTCCGATTTTTTCCCGATTTTTTCCCGATTTTTTCCCGATTTTTTCCCGATTTTTTCCCGATTTTTCCCGATTTTTCCGATTTTTTCCCGATTTTTTCCCGATTTTTTCCGATTTTTCCCGATTTTTTCCCGATTTTTTCCCGATTTTTTCCGATTTTTTTCCCCGATTTTTTCCCGATTTTTCCCGATTTTTTCCGATTTTTTCCGATTTTTTCCGATTTTTTCCCGATTTTTTCCCGATTTTTCCCGATTTTTTCCCGATTTTTTCCCGATTTTTTCCCGATTTTTTCCCCGATTTTTTCCCGATTTTTTCCCCGATTTTTTCCCCGATTTTTTCTCCGATTTTTTCCGATTTTTTCTCCGATTTTTTCCCGATTTTTTCCCCGATTTTTTCCGATTTTTCCGATTTTTTCTCCGATTATTTCCCCGATTATTTCCCGATTTTTTCCCCGATTTTTTCCCGATTTTTTCCCAATTTTTTCCGATTTTTTCCCGATTTTTTCCCCGATTTTTTCCCCGATTTTTTCCCGATTTTTTCCCATTTTTTCCGATTTTTTCCGATTTTTTCCTCGATTTTTTCCCCGATTATTTCCCGATTTTTTCCCGATTTTTTCCCGATTTTTTCCCGATTTTTTCCCGATTTTTTCCCGATTTTTTCCCGATTTTTTCCCGATTTTTCCCGATTTTTTCCCGATTTTTCCCGATTTTTTCCCGATTTTTTCCCCGATTTTTTCCCGATTTTTTCCCGATTTTTCCCGATTTTTTCCCAATTTTTTCCGATTTTTTCCCCGATTTTTTCCCGATTTTTTCCCCGATTTTTTCCCGATTTTTTCCCAATTTTTTCCCGATTTTTTCCCGATTTTTTCCCGATTTTTTCCCGATTTTTTCCCGATTTTTCCAGATTTTTTCCCCGATTTTTTCCGATTTTTTCCCGATTTTTTCCCGATTTTTTCCCGATTTTTTCCCGATTTTTTCCCGATTTTTCCCCGATTTTTTCCCGATTTTTCCCGATTTTTCCCGATTTTTTCCCCCGATTTTTTCCCGATTTTTTCCGATTTTTTCCGATTTTTTCCCGATTTTTTCCCGATTTTTTCCCCGATTTTTTCCCCGATTTTTTCCCGATTTTTTCCGATTTTTCCCCGATTTTTTCCCGATTTTTCCCGATTTTTCCCGATTTTTCCCGATTTTTTCCCCGATTTTTTCCCCGATTTTTTCCCCGATTTTTTCCGATTTTTTCCCCGATTTTTTCCAGATTTTTTCCCCGATTTTTTCCCGATTTTTTCCCGATTTTTTCCCGATTTTTCCAGATTTTCCCCGATTTTTTCCGATTTTTTCCCCGATTTTTTCCCGATTTTTTCCCGATTTTTTCCCGATTTTTTCCCGATTTTTCCCGATTTTTTCCCGATTTTTTCCCCGATTTTTTCCGATTTTTTCCCCGAATTTTTTCCGATTTTTTCCCCCCGATTTTTTCCCCGATTTTTTCCGATTTTTTCCCGATTTTTCCAGATTTTCCCCCGATTTTTTCCGATTTTTTTCCCGATTTTTTCCCCCCGATTTTTTCCCGATTTTTCCCCGATTTTTTCCCCGGATTTTTCCCGATTTTTTCCCCGATTTTTTCCCGATTTTTTCCCGATTTTTTCCCGATTTTTTCCCGATTTTTTCCCGATTTTTTCCCCGATTTTTTCCCGATTTTTTCCCGATTTTTCCCGATTTTCCCCGATTTTTTCCCGATTTTTTCCCGATTTTTTCCGATTTTTCCCGATTTTTTCCCGATTTTTTCCCCGATTTTTTCCGATTTTTTTCCCCGATTTTTTCCCGATTTTTCCAGATTTTTTCCCGATTTTTCCCGATTTATTTCCCGATTTTTTCCGATTTTTTCCCCGATTTTTCCCGATTTTTTCCCGATTTTTCCCCGATTATTTCCCGATTTTTTCCGATTTTTTCCTCTTTTTTCCGATTTTTTCCCCGATTTTTTCCCCGATTTTTCCCGATTTTTTCCTCGATTTTTTCCCGATTTTTCCCGATTTTTTCCGATTTTTTCCGATTTTTTCCGATTTTTTCCCGATTTTTTCCCGATTTTTCCCGATTTTTTCCCGATTTTTTCCCGATTTTTTCCCGATTTTTTCCCCGATTTTTTCCCCGATTTTTTCCCGATTTTTTCCGATTTTTCCCGATTTTTTCCCGATTTTTCCCGATTTTTCCCGATTTTTCCCGATTTTTTCCCGATTTTTTCCCCGATTTTTTCCCGATTTTTTCCGATTTTTTCCCAATTTTTTCCCGATTTTTTCCCGATTTTTTCCCGATTTTTTCCCGATTTTTTCCCGATTTTTCCAGATTTTCCCGATTTTTTCCGATTTTTTCCCGATTTTTTCCCGATTTTTTCCCGATTTTTTCCCGATTTTTCCCGATTTTTTCCCCGATTTTTCCCGATTTTTTCCCGATTTTTTCCCCGATTTTTTCCCGATTTTTTCCCGATTTTTTCCCGATTTTTTCCCGATTTTTTCCCGATTTTTTCCCGATTTTTTCCCGATTTTTTCCCGATTTTTTCCCGATTTTTCCCGATTTTCCCCGATTTTTTCCCGATTTTTTCCCCGATTTTTTCCGATTTTTCCCCGATTTTTTCCCGATTTTTTCCCCGATTTTTTCCGATTTTTTTCCCCGATTTTTTCCCGATTTTTCCCGATTTTTTCCCGATTTTTCCCGATTTATTTCCCGATTTTTTCCGATTTTTTCCCGATTTTTTCCCGATTTTTTCCCGATTTTTCCCCGATTATTTCCCGATTTTTTCCGATTTTTTCCTCGATTTTTTCCCGATTTTTTCCGATTTTTTCCGATTTTTTCCGATTTTTTCCCGATTTTTTCCCGATTTTTCCCGATTTTTTCCTCGATTTTTTCCCGATTTTTCCCGATTTTTTCCGATTTTTTCCGATTTTTCCCGATTTTTTCCCCGATTTTTTCCCGATTTTTCCCGATTTTTTCCCCGATTTTTTCCCGATTTTTTCCCGATTTTTTCCCGATTTTTTCCCCGATTTTTTCCCAATTTTTTCTCCGATTTTTTCCGATTTTTTCTCCGATTTTTTCCCGATTTTTTCCCGATTTTTTCCGATTTTTCCGATTTTTTCTCCGATTATTTCCCCGATTATTTCCCGATTTTTTCCCGATTTTTTCCCGATTTTTTCCCAATTTTTTCCGATTTTTTCCCGATTTTTTCCCCGATTTTTTCCCCGATTTTTTCCCGATTTTTTCCCAATTTTTTCCGATTTTTTCCGATTTTTTCCTCGATTTTTTCCCCGATTATTTCCCGATTTTTTCCCGATTTTTTCCCGATTTTTCCCGATTTTTTCCCGATTTTTTCCCGATTTTTTCCCGATTTTTTCCCCCGATTTTTTCCCGATTTTTTCCCGATTTTTTCCCGATTTTTCCGATTTTTTCCCATTTTTTCCGATTTTTTCCCGATTTTTTCCCGATTTTTTCCCGATTTTTTCCCGATTTTTTCCCATTTTTTCCCGATTTTTTCCCGATTTTTTCCCGATTTTTTCCCGATTTTTTCCCGATTTTTCCAGATTTTCCCCGATTTTTTCCGATTTTTTCCCGATTTTTTCCCGATTTTTTCCCGATTTTTTCCCGATTTTTTCCGATTTTTTCCCCGATTTTTTCCCGATTTTTCCCGATTTTTCCCGATTTTTTCCCGATTTTTCCCGATTTTTTCCGATTTTTTCCGATTTTTTCCCCGATTTTTTCCCCGATTTTTTCCCGATTTTTTCCCCGATTTTTTCCCGATTTTTTCCGATTTTTTCCCGATTTTTTCCCGATTTTTTCCCCCGATTTTTCCCGATTTTTTCCCGATTTTTTCCCGATTTTTTCCCGATTTTTTCCCGATTTTTTCCGATTTTTTCCCCGATTTTTTCCCGATTTTTTCCCGATTTTTTCCCCGATTTTTTCCCGATTTTTTCCCGATTTTTCCCCGATTTTTTCCCGATTTTTTCCGATTTTTCCCCGATTTTTTCCCGATTTTTCCCGATTTTTTCCCGATTTTTTCCCGATTTTTTCCCGATTTTTTCCGATTTTTTCCGATTTTTTCCCGATTTTTTCCCCTATTTTTTCCGATTTTTTCCCCGATTTTTTCCCGATTTTTTCCGATTTTTCCCGATTTTTTCCCGATTTTTCCCGATTTTTCCCGATTTTTCCCGATTTTTTCCCGATTTTTTCCCGATTTTTTCCCGATTTTTTCCGATTTTTTCCCGATTTTTTCCCGATTTTTTCCCGATTTTTTCCCGATTTTTTCCCGATTTTTTCCCGATTTTTCCAGATTTTTTCCCGATTTTTTCCGATTTTTTCCCGATTTTTTCCCGATTTTTTCCGATTTTTTCCCGATTTTTTCCCGATTTTTTCCGATTTTTTCCCGATTTTTTCCGATTTTTCCCGATTTTTTCCCGATTTTTTCCCGATTTTTTCCCGATTTTTTCCGATTTTTTCCCGATTTTTTCCCGATTTTTCCCGATTTTTTCCCGATTTTTTCCCGATTTTTTCCGATTTTTTCCGATTTTTTCCAGATTTTTTCCCGATTTTTTCCCGATTTTTTCCGATTTTTTCCGATTTTTTCCGATTTTTTCCCGATTTTTTCCCGATTGTTTCCCGATTTTTTCCCGATTTTTTCCCGATTTTTTCCCGATTTTTTCCGATTTTTTCCGATTTTTTCCCGATTTTTTCCCGATTTTTTCCCGATTTTTTCCCGATTTTTTCCCGATTTTTTCCGATTATTTCCCGATTTTTTCCCGATTTTTTCCCGATTTTTTCCGATTTTTTTCGATTTTTTCCGATTTTTTCCCGATTTTTTCCCGATTTTTTCCGATTTTTTCCCGATTTTTTCCCCGATTTTTCCAGATTTTTTCCCGATTTTTTCCCGATTTTTTCCCGATTTTTTCCCGATTTTTTCCCGATTTTTTCCCGATTTTTTCCCGATTTTTTCCGATTTTTCCCCCGATTTTTTCCCCGATTTTTTCCCGATTTTTTCCGATTTTTTCCGATTTTTTCCCGATTTTTTCCCCGATTTTTTCCCGATTTTTTCCCGATTTTTTCCCGATTTTTTCCCGATTTTTTCCCGATTTTTTCCCGATTTTTTCCCGATTTTTTTTTTTCCCGATTTTTTCCCGATTTTTTCCCGATTTTTTCCGATTTTTCCCGATTTTTTCCCGATTTTTTCCCGATTTTTTCCGATTTTTTTCCCCGATTTTTTCCCGATTTTTCCAGATTTTTTCCCGATTTTTCCCCGATTTTTTCCCGATTTTTTCCGATTTTTTCCCGATTTTTCCCGATTTTTTCCCGATTTTTCCCCGATTATTTCCCGATTTTTTCCGATTTTTTCCTCGATTTTTTCCCGATTTTTTCCGATTTTTTCCGATTTTTTCCGATTTTTTCCGATTTTTTCCCGATTTTTTCCCGATTTTTTCCCGATTTTTTCCCGATTTTTTCCCGATTTTTTCCCGATTTTTTCCCGATTTTTTCCCGATTTTTTCCCGATTTTTTCCCGATTTTTTCCCGATTTTTTCCCGATTTTTTCCCGATTTTTTCCCGATTTTTTCCCGATTTTTTCCCGATTTTTTCCCGATTTTTTCCCCCGATTTTTTCCGATTTTTCCGATTTTTTCCCGATTTTTTCCCCGATTTTTTCCCGATTTTTCCCCCGATTTTTTCCCGATTTTTTCCCGATTTTTTCCCAATTTTTTCCGATTTTTTCCCGATTTTTTCCCGATTTTTTCCCCGATTTTTTCCCGATTTTTTCCCAATTTTTTCCGATTTTTTCCGATTTTTTCCTCGATTTTTTCCCCGATTATTTCCCGATTTTTTCCCGATTTTTTCCCGATTTTTTCCGATTTTTTCCCGATTTTTTCCCGATTTTTTCCCGATTTTTCCCGATTTTTTCCCGATTTTTTCCCGATTTTTTCCCGATTTTTTCCCCGATTTTTTCCCGATTTTTTCCCGATTTTTCCCGATTTTTTCCGATTTTTTCCGATTTTTTCCCGATTTTTTCCCGATTTTTTCCCGATTTTTTCCCGATTTTTTCCCGATTTTTCCCCGATTTTTTCCCGATTTTTTCCGATTTTTTCCCCGATTTTTTCCCGATTTTTTCCCGATTTTTTCCCGATTTTTTCCCGATTTTTTCCCCCGATTTTTTCCCGATTTTTCCCGATTTTTCCCGATTTTTTCCCCGATTATTTCCCGATTTTTTCCGATTTTTTCCGATTTTTTCCCGATTTTTTCCCGATTTTTTCCCCGATTTTTTCCCGATTTTTTCCCGATTTTTTCCGATTTTTCCCGATTTTTTCCCGATTTTTCCCGATTTTTTCCCGATTTTTCCCGATTTTTTCCCCGATTATTTCCCGATTTTTTCACGATTTTTTCCGATTTTTTCACGATTTTTTCCCCATTTTTTCCGATTTTTTCCCCGATTTTTTCCGATTTTTTCCCGATTTTTCCCGATTTTTCCCGATTTTTTCCCGATTTTTTCCCGATTTTTTCCCGATTTTTTCCCGATTTTTTCCCGATTTTTTCCCGATTTTTTCCCCGATTTTTTCCCCGATTTTTTCCCGATTTTTTCCGATTTTTCCCGATTTTTTCCCGATTTTTTCCGATTTTTTCCCGATTTTTTCCCGATTTTTTCCGATTTTTCCCGATTTTTTCCCGATTTTTTCCCGATTTTTTCCGATTTTTTCCCCGATTTTTTCCGATTTTTTCCCGATTTTTTCCCGATTTTTTCCCGATTTTTTCCCGATTTTTTCCCGATTTTTTCCCGATTTTTTCCCGATTTTTTCCCGATTTTTTCCCGATTTTTCCCGATTTTCCCGATTTTTTCCCGATTTTTTCCCGATTTTTTCCGATTTTTCCCGATTTTTTCCCGATTTTTTCCCGATTTTTTCCGATTTTTTCCCCGATTTTTTCCCGATTTTTCCAGATTTTTTCCCGATTTTTTCCCGATTTTTTCCCGATTTTTTCCGATTTTTTCCCGATTTTTCCCGATTTTTTCCCGATTTTTCCCGATTTTTTCCCGATTTTTTCCGATTTTTTCCTCGATTTTTTCCCGATTTTTTCCGATTTTTTCCGATTTTTTCCGATTTTTTCCCGATTTTTTCCCGATTTTTCCCGATTTTTTCCTCGATTTTTTCCCGATTTTTCCCGATTTTTTCCGATTTTTTCCGATTTTTTCCGATTTTTTCCCGATTTTTTCCCGATTTTTCCCGATTTTTTCCGATTTTTTCCCCGATTTTTTCCCCGATTTTTTCCCGATTTTTTCCCGATTTTTTCCCGATTTTTTCCCCGATTTTTTCCGATTTTTTCCCCGATTTTTTCCCGATTTTTTCCCGATTTTTTCCGATTTTTCCGATTTTTTCTCCGATTTTTTCCCCGATTATTTCCCGATTTTTTCCCGATTTTTTCCCGATTTTTTCCCAATTTTTTCCGATTTTTTCCCGATTTTTTCCCGATTTTTTCCCGATTTTTTCCCGATTTTTTCCCAATTTTTTCCGATTTTTTCCGATTTTTTCCCCGATTTTTTCCCCGATTATTTCCCGATTTTTTCCCGATTTTTTCCCGTTTTTTTCCCGATTTTTTCCGATTTTTTCCCGATTTTTTCCCGATTTTTCCTGATTATTTCCCGATTTTTTCCGATTTTTTCCCGATTTTTTCCCGATTTTTTCCCGATTTTTTCCCGATTTTTCCCGATTTTTTCCCAATTTT
Organism: Oncorhynchus clarkii lewisi; assembly: GCF_045791955.1. Taxonomy (NCBI): domain Eukaryota; kingdom Metazoa; phylum Chordata; class Actinopteri; order Salmoniformes; family Salmonidae; genus Oncorhynchus; species Oncorhynchus clarkii. The sequence goes on along the minus strand of NW_027258300.1, from coordinate 17,254 downwards.
TTCCGATTTTTTCCCGATTTTTTCCCGATTTTTTCCCGATTTTTTCCCGATTTTTTCCCGATTTTTTCCCGATTTTTTCCCGATTTTTTCCCGATTTTTTCCCCGATTTTTTCCCGATTTTTTCCCGATTTTTTCCGATTTTTTCCCGATTTTTTCCCGATTTTTTCCCGATTTTTTCCCGATTTTTTCCCGATTTTTTCCCGATTTTTTCCGATTTTTTCCCGATTTTTCCCGATTTTTCCCGATTTTTTCCCCGATTATTTTTTCCGATTTTTTCCGATTTTTTCCGATTTTTTCCCGATTTTTTCCCCGATTTTTTCCCGATTTTTTCCCGATTTTTTCCCGATTTTTTCCGATTTTTTCCCCGATTTTTTCCCGATTTTTCCCGATTTTTCCCGATTTTTCCCGATTTTTTCCCCGATTTTTTCCCCGATTTTTTCCCGATTTTTTCCGATTTTTTCCGATTTTTTCCCGATTTTTTCCCGATTTTTTCCCCGATTTTTTCCCGATTTTTTCCCGATTTTTTCCCGATTTTTTCCCGATTTTTTCCCGATTTTTTCCCGATTTTTCCCGATTTTTTTTTCCCGATTTTTTCCCGATTTTTTCCCGATTTTTTCCGATTTTTTCCGATTTTTTCCCGATTTTTTCCCGATTTTTTCCCGATTTTTTCCCGATTTTTTCCGATTTTTTCCCGATTTTTTCCCCGATTTTTCCCGATTTTTCCCGATTTTTCCCGATTTTTTCCCGATTTTTTCCGATTTTTTCCCGATTTTTTCCCGATTTTTTCCCCGATTTTTTCCAGATTTTTTCCCGATTTTTTCCCGATTTTTTCCCGATTTTTTCCCGATTTTTCCCGATTTTTTCCCGATTTTTTCCGATTTTTTCCCGATTTTTTCCCGATTTTTTCCCGATTTTTTCCCGATTTTTTCCCGATTTTTCCCGATTTTTTCCCGATTTTTCCCGATTTTTCCCGATTTTTTCCCCGATTTTTTCCCGATTTTTTCCGATTTTTCCCGATTTTTTCCCGATTTTTCCCGATTTTTTCCCGATTTTTTCCCGATTTTTTCCGATTTTTCCCGATTTTTTCCAGATTTTTTCCAGATTTTTTCCCGATTTTTTCCGATTTTTTCCGATTTTTTCCCGATTTTTTCACCGATTTTTTCCCGATTGTTTCCCGATTTTTTCCCGATTTTTTCCCGATTTTTTCCCGATTTTTTCCGATTTTTTCCGATTTTTTCCCGATTTTTTCCCGATTTTTTCCCGATTTTTTCCCGATTTTTTCCCGATTTTTTCCCGATTTTTTCCCGATTTTTTCCCGATTTTTTCCGATTTTTTCCCGATTTTTTCCGATTTTTTCCGATTTTTTCCCGATTTTTTCCCCGATTTTTTCCGATTTTTTCCCGATTTTTTCCCGATTTTTCCCGATTTTTTCCCCGATTTTTTCCCGATTTTTTCCCGATTTTTTCCCGATTTTTTCCGATTTTTTCCCGATTTTTCCCGATTTTTCCCGATTTTTTCCCCGATTTTTTCCCCGATTTTTTCCCCGATTTTTTCCCGATTTTTTCCGATTTTTTCCGATTTTTTCCCCGATTTTTTCCCGATTTTTCCCGATTTTTTCCCCGATTTTTTCCCGATTTTTTCCCGATTTTTTCCGATTTTTTCCCGATTTTTTCCCGATTTTTTCCCGATTTTTCCCGATTTTTTCCCGATTTTTTCCGATTTTTCCCCATTTTTTCCCGATTTTTTCCCCGATTTTTTCCGATTTTTTCCCCGATTTTTTCCCGATTTTTCCAGATTTTTTCCCGATTTTTCCCGATTTTTTCCCGATTTTTTCCGATTTTTTCCCCGATTTTTCCCGATTTTTTCCCGATTTTTTCCCCGATTTTTCCCGATTTTTTCCGATTTTTTCCTCGATTTTTTCCCGATTTTTCCCGATTTTTTCCGATTTTTTCCGATTTTTTCCGATTTTTTCCCGATTTTTTCCCCGATTTTTCCCGATTTTTTCCTCGATTTTTTCCCCGATTTTTCCCGATTTTTTCCCGATTTTTTCCCGATTTTTTCCCGATTTTTTCCCGATTTTTTCCCGATTTTTTCCCGATTTTTTCCCCGATTTTTTCTCCGATTTTTTCCGATTTTTTCCCGATTTTTTCCCGATTTTTTCCCGATTTTTTCCGATTTTTCCGATTTTTTCTCCGATTATTTCCCCGATTATTTCCCGATTTTTTCCCGATTTTTTCCCGATTTTTTCCCAATTTTTTCCGATTTTTTCCCCGATTTTTTCCCCGATTTTTTCCCCGATTTTTTCCCGATTTTTTCCCGATTTTTTCCGATTTTTTCCGATTTTTTCCGATTTTTTCCCCGATTTTTTCCCGATTTTTTCCCGATTTTTTCCCGATTTTTTCCCGATTTTTTCCCGATTTTTTCCCCGATTTTTTCCCGATTTTTTCCGATTTTTTCCCGATTTTTTCCCGATTTTTTCCGATTTTTTCCCCGATTTTTTCCCGATTTTTTCCCGATTTTTCCCGATTTTTTCCCGATTTTTTCCAATTTTTTCCCGATTTTTTCCCGATTTTTTCCCGATTTTTTCCCGATTTTTTCCCGATTTTTTCCAGATTTTTTCCCGATTTTTTCCGATTTTTTCCCGATTTTTTCCCGATTTTTTCCCGATTTTTTCCCGATTTTTTCCCGATTTTTCCCGATTTTTTCCCGATTTTTCCCGATTTTTTCCCGATTTTTTCCCCGATTATTTTTTCCCGATTTTTTCCGATTTTTTCCGATTTTTTCCCGATTTTTTCCCGATTTTTTCCCGATTTTTTCCCGATTTTTTCCCGATTTTTTCCGATTTTTTCCCGATTTTTTCCCGATTTTTCCCGATTTTTCCCGATTTTTCCCGATTTTTTCCCGATTTTTTCCCCGATTTTTTCCCCGATTTTTTCCGATTTTTTCCCAATTTTTTCCCGATTTTTTCCCGATTTTTTCCCGATTTTTTCCCGATTTTTTCCCGATTTTTCCAGATTTTTTCCCGATTTTTTCCGATTTTTTCCCGATTTTTTCCCGATTTTTTCCGATTTTTTCCCGATTTTTTCCCGATTTTTCCCGATTTTTTCCCGATTATTTCCCGATTTTTTCCGATTATTTCCCGATTTTTTCCCGATTTTTCCCGATTTTTTCCCGATTTTTTCCCGATTTTTTCCGATTTTTCCCGATTTTTTCCCAGATTTTTTCCCAGATTTTTTCCCGATTTTTTCCGATTTTTTCCGATTTTTTCCCGATTTTTTCCCGATTTTTTCCCGATTTTTTCCCGATTTTTTCCCGATTTTTTCCCCGATTTTTTCCCGATTTTTTCCCGATTTTTTCCGATTTTTTCCGATTTTTTCCCCGATTTTTTCCCCGATTTTTTCCGATTTTTTCCCGATTTTTTCCCCGATTTTTTCCGATTTTTTCCCCGATTTTTTCCCGATTTTTTCCGATTTTTTCCCGATTTTTTCCCCGATTTTTTCCCGATTTTTTCCCGATTTTTCCCGATTTTTCCCGATTTTTCCCGATTTTTTCCCCGATTATTTCCCGATTTTTTCCGATTTTTTCCGATTTTTTCCCGATTTTTTCCCGATTTTTCCCGATTTTTTCCCGATTTTTTCCCGATTTTTTCCCGATTTTTTCCCGATTTTTTCCCGATTTTTTCCCCGATTTTTTCCCGATTTTTCCCGATTTTTCCCGATTTTTTCCCGATTTTTTCCCGATTTTTTCCGATTTTTCCCGATTTTTTCCCGATTTTTTCCCGATTTTTTCCGATTTTTTTCCCCGATTTTTTCCCGATTTTTCCCGATTTTTTCCCGATTTTTCCCGATTTATTTCCCGATTTTTTCCGATTTTTTCCCCGATTTTTCCCGATTTTTTCCCGATTTTTCCCCGATTATTTCCCGATTTTTCCCGATTTTTTCCCGATTTTTTCCCCGATTTTTTCCCGATTTTTTCCCGATTTTTCCCGATTTTTTCCCAATTTTTTCCAATTTTTTCCCGATTTTTTCCCGATTTTTTCCCCGATTTTTTCCCGATTTTTTCCCGATTTTTCCAGATTTTCCCCGATTTTTTCCGATTTTTTCCCCGATTTTTTCCCGATTTTTTCCCGATTTTTTCCCGATTTTTTCCCGATTTTTCCCCGATTTTTTCCCGATTTTTCCCGATTTTTCCCGATTTTTTCCCCGATTATTTCCCGATTTTTTCCGATTTTTTCCGATTTTTTCCCGATTTTTTCCCGATTTTTTCCCGATTTTTTCCCGATTTTTTCCCGATTTTTTCCGATTTTTCCCGATTTTTTCCCGATTTTTCCCGATTTTTCCCGATTTTTCCCGATTTTTTCCCCGATTTTTTCCCCGATTTTTTCCCCGATTTTTTCCGATTTTTTCCCAATTTTTTCCCGATTTTTTCCCGATTTTTTCCCCGATTTTTTCCCGATTTTTTCCCGATTTTTCCAGATTTTCCCGATTTTTTCCGATTTTTTCCCCGATTTTTTCCCGATTTTTTCCCGATTTTTTCCCGATTTTTTCCCGATTTTTCCCGATTTTTTCCCCGATTATTTCCCGATTTTTTCCGATTATTTCCCGATTTTTTCCCGATTTTTCCCGATTTTTTCCCGATTTTTTCCCGATTTTTTCCGATTTTTCCCGATTTTTTCCCAGATTTTTTCCCAGATTTTTTCCCGATTTTTTCCGATTTTTTCCGATTTTTTCCCGATTTTTTCACCGATTTTTTCCCGATTGTTTCCCGATTTTTTCCCGATTTTTTCCCGATTTTTTCCCGATTTTTTCCCGATTTTTTCCCGATTTTTTCCCGATTTTTTCCCGATTTTTTCCGATTTTTTCCGATTTTTTCCCCGATTTTTTCCCCGATTTTTTCCGATTTTTTCCCGATTTTTTCCCCGATTTTTCCAGATTTTTTCCCCGATTTTTTCCCGATTTTTTCCCGATTTTTTCCCGATTTTTTCCCGATTTTTTCCCGATTTTTCCCGATTTTTCCCGATTTTTCCCGATTTTTTCCCCGATTATTTCCCGATTTTTTCCGATTTTTTCCGATTTTTTCCCGATTTTTTCCCGATTTTTCCCGATTTTTTCCCCGATTTTTTCCCGATTTTTTCCGATTTTTTCCGATTTTTTCCCCGATTTTTTCCCGATTTTTTCCGATTTTTTCCCCGATTTTTTCCCGATTTTTCCAGATTTTTTCCCGATTTTTTCCCGATTTTTTCCCGATTTTTTCCCGATTTTTTCCCGATTTTTTCCCGATTTTTCCCGATTTTTCCCGATTTTTCCCGATTTTTTCCCCGATTTTTTCCCGATTTTTTCCGATTTTTTCCGATTTTTTCCCGATTTTTTCCCGATTTTTCCCGATTTTTTCCCGATTTTTTCCCGATTTTTTCCCGATTTTTTCCCCGATTTTTTCCCGATTTTTTCCCGATTTTTCCCGATTTTTCCCGATTTTTCCCGATTTTTTCCCCGATTATTTCCCGATTTTTTCCGATTTTTTCCGATTTTTTCCCGATTTTTTCCCGATTTTTCCCGATTTTTTCCCGATTTTTTCCCGATTTTTTCCCGATTTTTTCCCGATTTTTTCCCGATTTTTTCCCGATTTTTTCCCGATTTTTCCCGATTTTTTCCCCGATTTTTTCCCGATTTTTTCCGATTATTTCCCGATTTTTTCCCGATTTTTCCCGATTTTTTCCCGATTTTTTCCCGATTTTTTCCGATTTTTCCCGATTTTTTCCCGATTTTTTCCCAGATTTTTTCCCGATTTTTTCCGATTTTTTCCGATTTTTTCCCGATTTTTTCATCGATTTTTTCCCGATTGTTTCCCGATTTTTTCCCGATTTTTTCCCGATTTTTTCCCGATTTTTTCCCGATTTTTTCCCGATTTTTTCCCGATTTTTTCCCGATTTTTTCCGATTTTTTCCGATTTTTTCCCCGATTTTTTCCCGATTTTTTCCGATTTTTTCCCGATTTTTTCCCGATTTTTCCAGATTTTTTCCCGATTTTTTCCCGATTTTTTCCCGATTTTTTCCCGATTTTTTCCCGATTTTTTCCCGATTTTTCCCGATTTTTCCCGATTTTTCCCGATTTTTTCCCCGATTATTTCCCGATTTTTTCCGATTTTTTCCGATTTTTTCCCGATTTTTTCCCGATTTTTCCCGATTTTTTCCCCGATTTTTTCCCGATTTTTTCCCGATTTTTTCCCGATTTTTTCCCGATTTTTTCCCGATTTTTTCCCGATTTTTCCCGATTTTCCCGATTTTTTCCCGATTTTTTCCCCGATTTTTCCCGATTTTTCCCGATTTTTTCCCCGATTTTTTCCCGATTTTTTCCGATTTTTCCCCGATTTTTTCCCGATTTTTCCAGATTTTTTCCCGATTTTTCCCGATTTATTTCCCGATTTTTTCCGATTTTTTCCCGATTTTTCCCGATTTTTTCCCGATTTTTCCCGATTATTTCCCGATTTTTTCCGATTTTTTCCTCGATTTTTTCCCGATTTTTCCCGATTTTTTCCGATTTTTTCCGATTTTTTCCGATTTTTTCCCGATTTTTTCCCGATTTTTCCCGATTTTTTCCTCGATTTTTTCCCCGATTTTTCCCGATTTTTTCCCGATTTTTTCCCGATTTTTTCCCGATTTTTTCCCGATTTTTTCCCGATTTTTTCCCCGATTTTTTCCCGATTTTTTCTCCGATTTTTTCCGATTTTTTCCCGATTTTTTCCCGATTTTTTCCCGATTTTTTCCGATTTTTCCGATTTTTTCTCCGATTATTTCCCCGATTATTTCCCGATTTTTTCCCCGATTTTTTCCCGATTTTTTCCCAATTTTTTCCGATTTTTTCCCCGATTTTTTCCCCGATTTTTTCCCGATTTTTTCCCGATTTTTTCCCATTTTTTCCGATTTTTTCCGATTTTTTCCTCGATTTTTTCCCCGATTATTTCCCGATTTTTTCCCGATTTTTTCCCGTTTTTTTCCCGATTTTTTCCCGATTTTTTCCCGATTTTTTCCCGATTTTTCCCGATTTTTTCCCGATTTTTCCCGATTTTTTCCCGATTTTTTCCCCGATTTTTTCCCGATTTTTTCCCGATTTTTCCCGATTTTTTCCCAATTTTTTCCAATTTTTTCCCGATTTTTTCCCGATTTTTTCCCCGATTTTTTCCCGATTTTTTCCCGATTTTTTCCCGATTTTTTCCCGATTTTTTCCCGATTATTTCCCGATTTTTTTCCCGATTTTTTCCCGATTTTTTCCCGATTTTTTCCGATTTTTTCCGATTTTTTCCCCGATTTTTTCCCGATTTTTTCCGATTTTTTCCCCGATTTTTTCCCGATTTTTCCAGATTTTTTCCCGATTTTTTCCCGATTTTTTCCCGATTTTTTCCCGATTTTTTCCCGATTTTTTCCCGATTTTTCCCGATTTTTCCCGATTTTTCCCGATTTTTTCCCCGATTATTTCCCGATTTTTTCCGATTTTTTCCGATTTTTTCCCCGATTTTTTCCCGATTTTTCCCGATTTTTTCCCGATTTTTTCCCGATTTTTTCCCGATTTTTTCCCGATTTTTTCCCGATTTTTTCCCGATTTTTTCCCGATTTTTCCCGATTTTTTCCCGATTTTTTCCCGATTTTTTCCCGATTTTTTCCGATTTTTCCCGATTTTTTCCCGATTTTTTCCCGATTTTTTCCGATTTTTTCCCCGATTTTTTCCCGATTTTTCCAGATTTTTTCCCGATTTTTCCCGATTTTTTCCCGATTTTTTCCGATTTTTTCCCGATTTTTCCCGATTTTTTCCCGATTTTTCCCCGATTATTTCCCGATTTTTTCCGATTTTTTCCTCGATTTTTTCCGATTTTTCCCGATTTTTTCCGATTTTTTCCGATTTTTTCCGATTTTTTCCCCGATTTTTTCCCGATTTTTCCCGATTTTTTCCTCGATTTTTTCCCGATTTTTCCCGATTTTTTCCGATTTTTTCCCGATTTTTTCCCGATTTTTTCCCGATTTTTTCCCGATTTTTTCCCGATTTTTTCCCGATTTTTTCTCCGATTTTTTCCGATTTTTTCTCCGATTTTTTCCCGATTTTTTCCCGATTTTTTCCGATTTTTCCGATTTTTTCTCCGATTATTTCCCCGATTTTTTCCCGATTTTTTCCCCGATTTTTTCCCGATTTTTTCCCGATTTTTTCCGATTTTTTCCCGATTTTTTCCCGATTTTTTCCCGATTTTTTCCCGATTTTTTCCCAATTTTTTCCGATTTTTTCCGATTTTTTCCTCGATTTTTTCCCGATTATTTCCCGATTTTTTCCCGATTTTTTCCCGATTTTTTCCCGATTTTTTCCCGATTTTTTCCCGATTTTTTCCCGATTTTTTCCCGATTTTTTCCCGATTTTTCCCGATTTTTTCCCGATTTTTTCCCCGATTTTTTCCCGATTTTTTCCCGATTTTTCCCGATTTTTTCCCAATTTTTTCCAAATTTTTTTTTTTCCCGATTTTTTCCCCGATTTTTTCCCGATTTTTTCCCAATTTTTTCCGATTTTTTCCGATTTTTTCCTCGATTTTTTCCCCGATTATTTCCCGATTTTTTCCCGATTTTTTCCCGTTTTTTTCCCGATTTTTTCCGATTTTTTCCGATTTTTTCCCGATTTTTCCCGATTTTTTCCCGATTTTTCCCGATTTTTTCCCGATTTTTTCCCGATTTTTTCCCGATTTTTTCCCGATTTTTCCCGATTTTTTCCCAATTTTTTCCAATTTTTTCCCGATTTTTTCCCGATTTTTTCCCGATTTTTTCCCGATTTTTTCCCGATTTTTCCAGATTTTCCCGATTTTTTCCGATTTTTTCCCGATTTTTTCCCGATTTTTTCCCCGATTTTTTCCCGATTTTTTCCCGATTTTTCCCGATTTTTTCCCGATTTTTCCCGATTTTTCCCGATTTTTTCCCCGATTATTTCCCGATTTTTTCCGATTTTTTCCGATTTTTTCCCGATTTTTTCCCGATTTTTTCCCGATTTTTTCCGATTTTTCCCGATTTTTTCCCGATTTTTCCCGATTTTTCCCGATTTTTCCCGATTTTTTCCCCGATTTTTTCCCGATTTTTTCCCCGATTTTTTCCGATTTTTTCCCAATTTTTTCCCGATTTTTTCCCGATTTTTTCCCGATTTTTTCCCGATTTTTTCCCGATTTTTCCAGATTTTCCCCGATTTTTTCCGATTTTTTCCCGATTTTTTCCCGATTTTTTCCCGATTTTTTCCCGATTTTTCCCGATTTTTTCCCGATTTTTCCCGATTTTTCCCGATTTTTTCCCCGATTATTTCCCGATTTTTTCCGATTTTTTCCGATTTTTTCCCCGATTTTTTCCCCGATTTTTTCCCCGATTTTTTCCCGATTTTTTCCCCGATTTTTTCCCGATTTTTTCCGATTTTTCCCCGATTTTTTCCCGATTTTTCCCGATTTTTTCCCGATTTTTTCCCCGATTTTTTCCCGATTTTTTCCGATTTTTTCCCGATTTTTCCAGATTTTTTCCCCGATTTTTTCCCGATTTTTTCCCGATTTTTTCCCCGAATTTTTCCCGATTTTTTCCCGATTTTTCCCGATTTTTCCCGATTTTTCCCGATTTTTTCCCCGATTATTTCCCGATTTTTCCCGATTTTTTCCCGATTTTTCCCCGATTTATTTCCCGATTTTTTCCGATTTTTTCCCCGATTTTTCCCGATTTTTTCCCGATTTTTCCCCGATTATTTCCCGATTTTTTCCGTATTGCAATGCAACTTGCAAAAATTCCACCAGAGTGAGTGAATCAAAACATGATTTAGAACTTTGTTAATGGAAAAAAGTGTAATATTATTTCCGTATTGCAATGCAACTTGCAAAAATTCATCGATTCATCGATTCATGAATGAAACAGTACAGCAAAAAAAGTCATTCAGAGTGAATCGAAACAATCCAGAAGTGAATCAAAACATGATTTAGAACTTTGTTAATGGAAAAGTGTAATATTATTTCCGTATTGCAATGCAACTTGCAAAAATTCATCCAGAGTGAGTGAATCACAACATGATTTAGAACTTTGTTAAATGGAAAAGTGTAATATTATTTCCGTATTGCAATGCAACTTGCAAAAATTCATCGATTCATCGATTCATGAATGAAACAGTACAGCAAAAAAATGTCATTCAGAGTGAATCGAAACAATCCAGAAGTGAATCACAACATGATTTAGAACTTTGTTAATGGAAAAGTGTAATATTATTTCCGTATTGAGAAAAGAGAAAAGTGAGAAAAGTGTAATATTATTTCCGTATTGCATTGCAACTTGCAAAAATTCATCCAGAGTGAGTGATTTAAAACTTTATTAATGGAAAAGTGTAATATTATTTCCGTATTGCATTGCAACTTGCAAAAATTCATCCAGAGTGAGTGAATGGAAAAGTGTAATATTATTTCCGTATTGCAATGCAACTTGCAAAAATTCATCCAGAGTGAGTGAATCACAACATGATTTAGAACTTTGTTAATGGAAAAGTGTAATATTATTTCCGTATTGCAATGCAACTTGCAAAAATTCATCCAGAGTGAGTGAATGGAAAAGTGTAATATTATTTATTTCCGTATTGCAATGCAACTTGCAAAAATTCATCCAGAGTGAGTGAATCACAACATGATTTAGAACTTTGTTAAATGGAAAAGTGTAATATTATTTCCGTATTGCAATGCAACTTGCAAAAATTCATCCAGAGTGAGTGAATGGAAAAGTGTAATATTATTTCCGTATTGCAATGCAACTTGCAAAAATTCATCCAGAGTGAGTGAATCACAACATGATTTAGAACTTTGTTAAATGGAAAAGTGTAATATTACTTCCGTATTGCAATGCAACTTGCAAAAATTCATCGATTCATCGATTCATGAATGAAACAGTACAGCAAAAAAATGTCATTCAGAGTGAATCGAAACAATCCAGAAGTGAATCACAACATGATTTAGAACTTTGTTAATGGAAAAGTGTAATATTATTTCCGTATTGAGAAAAGAGAAAAGTGAGAAAAGTGTAATATTATTTCCGTATTGCAATGCAACTTGCAAAAATTCATCCAGAGTGAGGGAATGGAAAAGTGTAATATTATTTCCGTATTGCAATGCAACTTGCAAAAATTCATCCAGAGTGAGTGAATCACAACATGATTTAGAACTTTGTTAAATGGAAAAGTGTAATATTATTTCCGTATTGCAATGCAACTTGCAAAAATTCATCGATTCATCGATTCATGAATGAAACAGTACAGCAAAAAAAGTCATTCAGAGTGAATCGAAACAATCCAGAAGTGAATCAAAACATGATTTAGAACTTTGTTAATGGAAAAGTGTAATATTATTTCCGTATTGCATTGCAACTTGCAAAAATTCATCCAGAGTGAGTGATTTAAAACTTTGTTAATGGAAAAGTGTAATATTATTTCCGTATTGAGAAAAGAGAAAAGTGAGAAAAGTGTAATATTATTTCCGTATTGCAATGCAACTTGCAAAAATTTATCCAGAGTGAGTGAATCACAACATGATTTAGAACTTTGTTAATGGAAAAGTGTAATATTATTTCCGTATTGAGAAAAGAGAAAAGTGAGAAAAGTGTAATATTATTTCCGTATTGCAATGCAACTTGCAAAAACTTATCCAGAGTGAGTGAATCACAACATGATTTAGAACTTTGTTAATGGAAAAGTGTAATATTATTTCCGTATTGCAATGCAACTTGCAAAAATTCATCCAGAGTGAGTGAATCACAACATGATTTAGAACTTTGTTAAATGGAAAAGTGTAAAATTATTTCCGTATTGCAATGCAACTTGCAAAAATTCATCGATTCATCGATTCATGATTGAAACAGTACAGCAAAAAAATGTCATTCAGAGTGAATCGAAACAATCCAGAAGTGAATCACAACATGATTTAGAACTTTGTTAATGGAAAAGTGTAATATTATTTCCGTATTGAGAAAAGAGAAAAGTGAGGAAAGTGTAATATTATTTCCGTATTGCCAATGCAACTTGCAAAAATTCATCCAGAGTGAGTGAATCACAACATGATTTAGAACTTTGTTAATGGAAAAGTGTAATATTATTTCCGTATTGCAATGCAACTTGAAAAATTCATCCAGAGTGAGTGATTTAAAACTTTGTTAATGGAAAAGTGTAATATTATTTCCGTATTGCATTGCAACTTGCAAAAATTCATCCAGAGTGAGTGAATCACAACATGATTTAGAACTTTGTTAATGGAAAAGTGTAATATTATTTCCGTATTGAGAAAAGAGAAAAGTGAGAAAAGTGTAATATTATTTCCGTATTGCAATGCAACTTGCAAAAACTTATCCAGAGTGAGTGAATCACAACATGATTTAGAACTTTGTTAATGGAAAAGTGTAATATTATTTCCGTATTGCAATGCAACTTGCAAAAATTCATCCAGAGTGAGTGAATCACAACATGATTTAGAACTTTGTTAAATGGAAAAGTGTAAAATTATTTCCGTATTGCAATGCAACTTGCAAAAATTCATCGATTCATCGATTCATGATTGAAACAGTACAGCAAAAAAATGTCATTCAGAGTGAATCGAAACAATCCAGAAGTGAATCACAACATGATTTAGAACTTTGTTAATGGAAAAGTGTAATATTATTTCCGTATTGAGAAAAGAGAAAAGTGAGGAAAGTGTAATATTATTTCCGTATTGCCAATGCAACTTGCAAAAATTCATCCAGAGTGAGTGAATCACAACATGATTTAGAACTTTGTTAATGGAAAAGTGTAATATTATTTCCGTATTGCAATGCAACTTGAAAAATTCATCCAGAGTGAGTGATTTAAAACTTTGTTAATGGAAAAGTGTAATATTATTTCCGTATTGCATTGCAACTTGCAAAAATTCATCCAGAGTGAGTGAATCACAACATGATTTAGAACTTTGTTAATGGAAAAGTGTAATATTATTTCCGTATTGCAATGCAACTTGAAAAATTCATCCAGAGTGAGTGATTTAAAACTTTATTAATGGAAAAGTGTAATATTATTTCCGTATTGCATTGCAACTTGCAAAAATTCATCCAGAGTGAGTGAATGGAAAAGTGTAATATTATTTCCGTATTGCAATGCAACTTGCAAAAATTCATCCAGAGTGAGTGAATGGAAAAGTGTAATATTATTTCCGTATTGCAATGCAACTTGCAAAAATTCATCGATTCATCGATTCATGAATGAAACAATACAGCAAAAAAATGTCATTCAGAGTGAATCGAAACAATCCAGAAGTGAATCACAACATGATTTAGAACTTTGTTAATGGAAAAGTGTAATATTATTTCCGTATTGCAATGCAACTTGCAAAAATTCATCCAGAGTGAGTGAATCACAACATGATTTAGAACTTTGTTAAATGGAAAAGTGTAATATTATTTCCGTATTGAGAAAAGAGAAAAGTGAGAAAAGTGTAATATTATTTCCGTATTGCATTGCAACTTGCAAAAATTCATCCAGAGTGAGTGAATGGAAAAGTGTAATATTATTTCCGTATTGCAATGCAACTTGAAAAATTCATCCAGAGTGAGTGATTTAAAACTTTATTAATGGAAAAGTGTAATATTATTTCCGTATTGCATTGCAACTTGCAAAAATTCATCCAGAAGTGAATCACAACATGATTTAGAACTTTGTTAATGGAAAAGTGTAATATTATTTCCGTATTGCAATGCAACTTGAAAAATTCATCCAGAGTGAGTGATTTAAAACTTTATTAATGGAAAAGTGTAATATTATTTCCGTATTGCATTGCAACTTGCAAAAATTCATCCAGAGTGAGTGAATGGAAAAGTGTAATATTATTTCCGTATTGCAATGCAACTTGCAAAAATTCATCCAGAGTGAGTGAATGGAAAAGTGTAATATTATTTCCGTATTGCAATGCAACTTGCAAAAATTTATCCAGAGTGAGTGAATCACAACATGATTTAGAACTTTGTTAAATGGAAAAGTGTAATATTATTTCCGTATTGCAATGCAACTTGCAAAAATTCATCGATTCATCGATTCATGAATGAAACAATACAGCAAAAAAATGTCATTCAGAGTGAATCGAAACAATCCAGAAGTGAATCACAACATGATTTAGAACTTTGTTAATGGAAAAGTGTAATATTATTTCCGTATTGCAATGCAACTTGCAAAAATTCATCCAGAGTGAGTGAATCACAACATGATTTAGAACTTTGTTAAATGGAAAAGTGTAATATTATTTCCGTATTGAGAAAAGAGAAAAGTGAGAAAAGTGTAATATTATTTCCGTATTGCATTGCAACTTGCAAAAATTCATCCAGAGTGAGTGAATGGAAAAGTGTAATATTATTTCCGTATTGCAATGCAACTTGAAAAATTCATCCAGAGTGAGTGATTTAAAACTTTGTTAATGGAAAAGTGTAATATTATATCCGTATTGCATTGCAACTTGCAAAAATTCATCCAGAAGTGAATCACAACATGATTTAGAACTTTGTTAATGGAAAAGTGTAATATTATTTCCGTATTGAGAAAAGAGAAAAGTGAGAAAAGTGTAATATTATTTCCGTATTGCATTGCAACTTGCAAAAATTCATCCAGAGTGAGCGAATGGAAAAGTGTAATATTATTTCCGTATTGAGAAAAGAGAAAAGTGAGAAAAGTGTAATATTATTTCCGTATTGCATTGCAACTTGCAAAAATTCATCCAGAGTGAGTGAATGGAAAAGTGTAATATTATATCCGTATTGCATTGCAACTTGCAAAAATTCATCCAGAGTGAGTGAATCACAACATGATTTAGAACTTTGTTAATGGAAAAGTGTAATATTATTTCCGTATTGCAATGCAGCTTGCAAAAATTCATCCAGAGTGAGTGAATCACAACATGATTTAGAACTTTGTTAATGGAAAAGTGTAATATTATTTCCGTATTGCAATGCAACTTGAAAAATTCATCCAGAGTGAGTGATTTAAAACTTTATTAATGGAAAAGTGTAATATTATTTCCGTATTGCATTGCAACTTGCAAAAATTCATCCAGAGTGAGTGAATGGAAAAGTGTAATATTATTTCCGTATTGCAATGCAACTTGCAAAAATTCATCCAGAGTGAGTGAATGGAAAAGTGTAATATTATTTCCGTATTGCAATGCAACTTGCAAAAATTCGTCCAGAGTGAGTGAATCACAACATGATTTAGAACTTTGTTAAATGGAAAAGTGTAATATTATTTCCGTATTGCAATGCAACTTGCAAAAATTCATCGATTCATCGATTCATGAATGAAACAGTACAGCAAAAAAATGTCATTCAGAGTGAATCGAAACAATCCAGAAGTGAATCACAACATGATTTAGAACTTTGTTAATGGAAAAGTGTAATATTATTTCCGTATTGAGAAAAGAGAAAAAGTGAGAAAAGTGTAATATTATTTCCGTATTGCAATGCAACTTGCAAAAATTCATCCAGAGTGAGTGAATCAGTGAGTGATTTAAAACTTTGTTAATGGAAAAGTGTAATATTATTTCCGTATTGCATTGCAACTTGCAAAAATTCATCCAGAGTGAGTGAATCACAACATGATTTAGAACTTTGTTAATGGAAAAGTGTAATATTATTTCCGTATTGCAATGCAACTTGAAAAATTCATCCAGAGTGAGTGATTTAAAACTTTATTAATGGAAAAGTGTAATATTATTTCCGTATTGCATTGCAACTTGCAAAAATTCATCCAGAAGTGAATCACAACATGATTTAGAACTTTGTTAATGGAAAAGTGTAATATTATTTCCGTATTGCAATGCAACTTGCAAAAATTCATCCAGAGTGAGTGAATCACAACATGATTTAGAACTTTGTTAAATGGAAAAGTGTAATATTATTTCCGTATTGCAATGCAACTTGAAAAATTCATCCAGAGTGAGTGATTTAAAACTTTGTTAATGGAAAAGTGTAATATTATATCCGTATTGCATTGCAACTTGCAAAAATTCATCCAGAAGTGAATCACAACATGATTTAGAACTTTGTTAATGGAAAAGTGTAATATTATTTCCGTATTGCAATGCAACTTGCAAAAATTCATCCAGAGTGAGTGAATCACAACATGATTTAGAACTTTGTTAATGGAAAAGTGTAATATTATTTCCGTATTGCAATGCAACTTGAAAAATTCATCCAGAGTGAGTGATTTAAACTTTGTTAATGGAAAAGTGTAATATTATTTCCGTATTGCATTGCAACTTGCAAAAATTCATCCAGAGTGAGTGAATCACAACATGATTTAGAACTTTGTTAATGGAAAAGTGTAATATTATTTCCGTATTGCAATGCAACTTGAAAAATTCATCCAGAGTGAGTGATTTAAAACTTTATTAATGGAAAAGTGTAATATTATTTCCGTATTGCATTGCAACTTGCAAAAATTCATCCAGAAGTGAATCACAACATGATTTAGAACTTTGTTAATGGAAAAGTGTAATATTATTTCCGTATTGCAATGCAACTTGAAAAATTCATCCAGAGTGAATGATTTAAAACTTTGTTAATGGAAAAGTGTAATATTATTTCCGTATTGAGAAAAGAGAAAAGTGAGAAAAGTGTAATATTATTTCCGTATTGCATTGCAACTTGCAAAAATTCATCCAGAGTGAGTGAATGGAAAAGTGTAATATTATTTCCGTATTGCAATGCAACTTGAAAAATTCATCCAGAGTGAGTGATTTAGAACTTTTTTAATGGAAAAGTGTAATATTATTTCCGTATTGCAATGCAACTTGCAAAAATTCATCCAGAGTGACTGAATCACAACATGATTTAGAACTTTGTTAATGGAAAAGTGTAATATTATTTCCGTATTGCAAAATCGGGAAAATATCGGGAAAAAATCGGGGAAAAAATCGGAAAAAATCGGGAAAAAATCGGGGAAAAAATCGGGGAAATTTCGGGAAAAAATCGGGAAAAATCGGGAAAAAATCGGGGAAAAAATCGGGGAAATTTCGGGAAAAAATCGGGAAAATCGGGAAAAATCGGGAAAAAATCGGGGAAAAAATCGGAAAAAATCGGGAAAAAATCGGGGGAAAAATCGGAAAAAATCGGGAAAAATCGGGAAAAAATCGGGAAAAATCGGGGAAAATATCGGGAAAAAATCGGGGAAAAAATCGGGGAAATTTCGGGAAAAAATCGGGAAAAATCGGGGAAAAT